>NW_025548443.1:0-59098 GCF_905237065.1 Salmo salar | reverse complement strand
CAGGTGTGACTAGTTGTAACAGGTGTGAGTAGTTGTAACAGGTGTGACTAGTTGTAACAGGTGTGACTAGTTGTAACAGGTGTGAGTAGTTGTAACAGGTGTGACTAGTTGTAACAGGTGTGTGTGACTAGTTGTAACAGGTGTGACTAGTTGTAACAGGTGTGAGTAGTTGTAACAGGTGTGACTAGTTGTAACAGGTGTGACTAGTTGTAACAGGTGTGAGTAGTTGTAACAGGTGTGACTAGTTGTAACAGGTGTGAGTAGTTGTAACAGGTGTGACTAGTTGTAACAGGTGTGACTAGTTGTAACAGGTGTGAGTAGTTGTAACAGGTGTGACTAGTTGTAACAAGTGTGACTAGTTGTAACAGGTGTGAGTAGTTGTAACAGGTGTGACTAGTTGTAACAGGTGTGAGTAGTTGTAACAGGTGTGAGTTGTTGTAACAGGTGTGACTAGTTGTAACAGGTGTGAGTAGTTGTAACAGGTGTGACTAGTTGTAACAGGTGTGAGTAGTTGTAACAGGTGTGACTAGCTGTAACAGGTGTGACAAGTTGTAACAGGTGTGACTAGTTGGAACAGGTGTGAGTAGTTGTAACAGGTGTGACTAGTTGTAACAGGTGTGACTAGTTGTAACAGGTGTGACTAGTTGTAACAGGTGTGAGTAGTTGTAACAGGTGTGAGTTGTTGTAACAGGTGTGAGTAGTTGTAACAGGTGTGACTAGTTGTAACAGGTGTGAGTAGTTGTAACAGGTGTGACTAGCTGTAACAGGTGTGACTAGTTGTAACAGGTGTGAGTAGTTGTAACAGGTGTGACTAGTTGTAACAGGTGTGACTTGACTAGTTGTAACAGGTGTGAGTAGTTGTAACAGGTGTGACTAGTTGTAACAGGTGTGACTAGTTGTAACAGGTGTGAGTAGTTGTAACAGGTGTGAGTTGTTGTAACAGGTGTGACTAGTTGTAACAGGTGTGAGTAGTTGTAACAGGTGTGACTAGTTGTAACAGGTGTGAGTAGTTGTAACAGGTGTGACTAGCTGTAACAGGTGTGACAAGTTGTAACAGGTGTGACTAGTTGTAACAGGTGTGACTAGTTGTAACAGGTGTGAGGTGACTAGTTGTAACAGGTGTGAGTAGTTGTAACAGGTGTGAGTAGTTGTAACAGGTGTGACTAGTTGTAACAGGTGTGACTAGTTGTAACAGGTGTGAGTAGTTGTAACAGGTGTGACTAGTTGTAACAGGTGTGACTAGTTGTAACAGGTGTGACTAGTTGTAACAGGTGTGAGTAGTTGTAACAGGTGTGACTAGTTGTAACAAGTGTGACTAGTTGTAACAGGTGTGAGTAGTTGTAACAGGTGTGAGTAGTTGTAACAGGTGTGACTAGTTGTAACAGGTGTGACTAGTTGTAACAGGTGTGACTAGTTGTAACAGGTGTGACTAGTTGTAACAGGTGTGACTAGTTGTAACAGGTGTGACTAGCTGTAACAGGTGTGAGTAGTTGTAACAGGTGTGACTAGTTGTAACAGGTGTGAGTAGTTGTAACAGGTGTGACTAGTTGTAACAGGTGTGACTAGTTGTAACAGGTGTGACTAGTTGTAACAGGTGTGAGTAGTTGTAACAGGTGTGAGTTGTTGTAACAGGTGTGAGTAGTTGTAACAGGTGTGACTAGTTGTAACAGGTGTGAGTAGTTGTAACAGGTGTGACTAGTTGTAACAGGTGTGAGTAGTTGTAACAGGTGTGACTAGTTGTAACAGGTGTGACTAGTTGTAACAGGTGTGAGTAGTTGTAACAGGTGTGAGCTAGTTGTAACAGGTGTGACTAGTTGTAACAGGTGTGAGTAGTTGTAACAGGTGTGACTAGTTGTAACAGGTGTGAGTAGTTGTAACAGGTGTGACTAGTTGTAACAGGTGTGACTAGTTGTAACAGGTGTGAGTTGTTGTAACAGGTGTGAGTAGTTGTAACAGGTGTGACTAGTTGTAACAGGTGTGACTAGTTGTAACAGGTGTGAGTAGTTGTAACAGGTGTGAGTTGTTGTAACAGGTGTGACTAGTTGTAACAGGTGTGAGTAGTTGTAACAGGTGTGACTAGTTGTAACAGGTGTGAGTAGTTGTAACAGGTGTGACTAGCTGTAACAGGTGTGACAAGTTGTAACAGGTGTGACTAGTTGTAACAGGTGTGACTAGTTGTAACAGGTGTGAGGTGACTAGTTGTAACAGGTGTGAGTAGTTGTAACAGGTGTGAGTAGTTGTAACAGGTGTGACTAGTTGTAACAGGTGTGACTAGTTGTAACAGGTGTGAGTAGTTGTAACAGGTGTGACTAGTTGTAACAGGTGTGACTAGTTGTAACAGGTGTGACTAGTTGTAACAGGTGTGAGTAGTTGTAACAGGTGTGACTAGTTGTAACAAGTGTGACTAGTTGTAACAGGTGTGAGTAGTTGTAACAGGTGTGAGTAGTTGTAACAGGTGTGACTAGTTGTAACAGGTGTGACTAGTTGTAACAGGTGTGACTAGTTGTAACAGGTGTGACTAGTTGTAACAGGTGTGACTAGTTGTAACAGGTGTGACTAGTTGTAACAGGTGTGAGTAGTTGTAACAGGTGTGACTAGTTGTAACAGGTGTGAGTAGTTGTAACAGGTGTGACTAGTTGTAACAGGTGTGAGTAGTTGTAACAGGTGTGACTAGTTGTAACAGGTGTGAGTAGTTGTAACAGGTGTGAGTTGTTGTAACAGGTGTGAGTAGTTGTAACAGGTGTGACTAGTTGTAATAGGTGTGAGTAGTTGTAACAGGTGTGAGTTGTTGTAACAGGTGTGAGTAGTTGTAACAGGTGTGACTAGTTGTAACAGGTGTGAGTAGTTGTAACAGGTGTGACTAGTTGTAACAGGTGTGAGTAGTTGTAACAGGTGTGACTAGCTGTAACAGGTGTGACTAGTTGTAACAGGTGTGACTAGTTGTAACAGGTGTGAGTAGTTGTAACAGGTGTGACTAGTTGTAACAGGTGTGACTAGTTGTGACTAGTTGTAACAGGTGTGAGTGGTTGTAACAGGTGTGACTAGTTGTAACAGGTGTGAGTAGTTGTAACAGGTGTGAGTAGTTGTAACAGGTGTGAGTAGTTGTAACAGGTGTGACTAGTTGTAACAGGTGTGAGTAGTTGTAACAGGTGTGACTAGTTGTAACAGGTGTGAGTAGTTGTAACAGGTGTGAGGTGTTGTAACAGGTGTGACTAGTTGTAACAGGTGTGAGTAGTTGTAACAGGTGTGACTAGTTGTAACAGGTGTGAGTAGTTGTAACGGGTGTGACTAGTTGTAACAAGTGTGACTAGTTGTAACAGGTGTGACTAGTTGTAACAAGTGTGACTAGTTGTAACAGGTGTGACTAGTTGTAACAGGTGTGACTAGTTGTAACAGGGGTGACTAGTTGTAACAGGTGTGAGTAGTTGTAACAGGTGTGACTAGTTGTAACAGGTGTGAGTAGTTGTAACAGGTGTGACTAGTTGTAACAGGTGTGAGTAGTTGTAACAGGTGTGAGTTGTTGTAACAGGTGTGAGTAGTTGTAACAGGTGTGACTACTTGTAATAGGTGTGAGTAGTTGTAACAGGTGTGACTAGTTGCAACAGGTGTGACTAGTTGTAATAGGTGTGAGTAGTTGTAACAGGTGTGACTAGTTGTAATAGGTGTGAGTAGTTGTAACAGGTGTGACTAGCTGTAACAGGTGTGACTAGTTGTAACAGGTGTGACTAGTTGTAACAGGTGTGAGTAGTTGTAACAGGTGTGACTAGTTGTAACAGGTGTGACTAGTTGTGACTAGTTGTAACAGGTGTGAGTGGTTGTAACAGGTGTGACTAGTTGTAACAGGTGTGAGTAGTTGTAACAGGTGTGAGATAGTTGTAACAGGTGTGACTAGTTGGAACAGGTGTGAGTAGTTGTAACAGGTGTGACTAGCTGTAACAGGTGTGACAAGTTGGAACAGGTGTGACTAGTTGGAACAGATGTGAGTAGTTGTAACAGGTGTGACTAGTTGTAACAGGTGTGACTAGTTGTAACAGGTGTGAGTAGTTGTAACAGGTGTGAGGTGTTGTAACAGGTGTGACTAGTTGTAACAGGTGTGAGTAGTTGTAACAGGTGTGACTAGTTGTAACAGGTGTGAGTAGTTGTAACGGGTGTGACTAGTTGTAACAAGTGTGACTAGTTGTAACAGGTGTGACTAGTTGTAACAAGTGTGACTAGTTGTAACAGGTGTGACTAGTTGTAACAGGTGTGACTAGTTGTAACAGGGGTGACTAGTTGTAACAGGTGTGAGTAGTTGTAACAGGTGTGACTAGTTGTAACAGGTGTGAGTAGTTGTAACAGGTGTGACTAGTTGTAACAGGTGTGAGTAGTTGTAACAGGTGTGAGTTGTTGTAACAGGTGTGAGTAGTTGTAACAGGTGTGACTACTTGTAATAGGTGTGAGTAGTTGTAACAGGTGTGACTAGTTGTAACAGGTGTGACTAGTTGTAATAGGTGTGAGTAGTTGTAACAGGTGTGACTAGTTGTAATAGGTGTGAGTAGTTGTAACAGGTGTGACTAGCTGTAACAGGTGTGACTAGTTGTAACAGGTGTGACTAGTTGTAACAGGTGTGACTAGTTGTAACAGGTGTGACTAGTTGTGACTAGTTGTAACAGGTGTGAGTGGTTGTAACAGGTGTGACTAGTTGTAACAGGTGTGAGTAGTTGTAACAGGTGTGAGTAGTTGTAACAGGTGTGACTAGTTGGAACAGGTGTGAGTAGTTGTAACAGGTGTGACTAGCTGTAACAGGTGTGACAAGTTGGAACAGGTGTGACTAGTTGGAACAGATGTGAGTAGTTGTAACAGGTGTGACTAGTTGTAACAGGTGTGAGTAGTTGTAACAGGTGTGACTAGTTGTAACAGGTGTGAGTAGTTGTAACAGGTGTGAGTTGTTGTAACAGGTGTGACTAGTTGTAACAGGTGTGAGTAGTTGTAACAGGTGTGACTAGTTGTAACAGGTGTGAGTAGTTGTAACAGGTGTGACTAGCTGTAACAGGTGTGACTAGTTGTAACAGGTGTGACTAGTTGTAACAGGTGTGAGTAGTTGTAACAGGTGTGACTAGTTGTAACAGGTGTGACTAGTTGTGACTAGTTGTAACAGGTGTGAGTGGTTGTAACAGGTGTGACTAGTTGTAACAGGTGTGAGTAGTTGTAACAGGTGTGAGTAGTTGTAACAGGTGTGACTAGTTGTAACAGGTGTGACTAGTTGTAACAGGTGTGAGTAGTTGTAACAGGTGTGACTAGTTGTAACAGGTGTGAGTAGTTGTAACAGGTGTGAGGTGTTGTAACAGGTGTGACTAGTTGTAACAGGTGTGAGTAGTTGTAACAGGTGTGACTAGTTGTAACAGGTGTGAGTAGTTGTAACAGGTGTGACTAGTTGTAACACGTGTGACTAGTTGTAACAGGTGTGACTAGTTGTAACAGGTGTGACTAGTTGTAACAGGTGTGACTAGTTGTAACAGGGGTGACTAGTTGTAACAGGTGTGAGTAGTTGTAACAGGTGTGACTAGTTGTAACAGGTGTGAGTAGTTGTAACAGGTGTGACTAGTTGTAACAGGTGTGAGTAGTTGTAACAGGTGTGACTAGTTGTAACAGGTGTGAGTAGTTGTAACAGGTGTGAGTTGTTGTAACAGGTGTGACTAGTTGTAACAGGTGTGAGTAGTTGTAACAGGTGTGAGTGGTTGTAACAGGTGTGACTAGTTGTAACAGGTGTGAGTAGTTGTAACAGGTGTGAGTAGTTGTAACAGGTGTGAGTTGTTGTAACAGGTGTGACTAGTTGTAACAGGTGTGAGTAGTTGTAACAGGTGTGACTAGTTGTAACAGGTGTGAGTAGTTGTAACAGGTGTGACTAGCTGTAACAGGTGTGACAAGTTGTAACAGGTGTGACTAGTTGTAACAGGTGTGACTAGTTGTAACAGGTGTGAGGTGACTAGTTGTAACAGGTGTGAGTAGTTGTAACAGGTGTGAGTAGTTGTAACAGGTGTGACTAGTTGTAACAGGTGTGACTAGTTGTAACAGGTGTGAGTAGTTGTAACAGGTGTGACTAGTTGTAACAGGTGTGACTAGTTGTAACAGGTGTGACTAGTTGTAACAGGTGTGAGTAGTTGTAACAGGTGTGACTAGTTGTAACAAGTGTGACTAGTTGTAACAGGTGTGAGTAGTTGTAACAGGTGTGACTAGTTGTAACAGGTGTGAGTAGTTGTAACAGGTGTGAGTTGTTGTAACAGGTGTGACTAGTTGTAACAGGTGTGAGTAGTTGTAACAGGTGTGACTAGTTGTAACAGGTGTGAGTAGTTGTAACAGGTGTGACTAGCTGTAACAGGTGTGACAAGTTGTAACAGTTGTGACTAGTTGGAACAGGTGTGAGTAGTTGTAACAGGTGTGACTAGTTGTAACAGGTGTGAGTAGTTGTAACAGGTGTGACTAGTTGTAACAGGTGTGAGTAGTTGTAACAGGTGTGAGTAGTTGTAACAGGTGTGACTAGTTGTAACAGGTGTGAGTAGTTGTAACAGGTGTGACTAGCTGTAACAGGTGTGACTAGTTGTAACAGGTGTGAGTAGTTGTAACAGGTGTGACTAGTTGTAACAGGTGTGACTAGTTGTAACAGGTGTGAGTAGTTGTAACAGGTGTGACTAGTTGTAACAAGTGTGACTAGTTGTAACAGGTGTGAGTAGTTGTAACAGGTGTGACTAGTTGTAACAGGTGTGAGTAGTTGTAACAGGTGTGAGCTGTTGTAACAGGTGTGACTAGTTGTAACAGGTGTGAGTAGTTGTAACAGGTGTGACTAGTTGTAACAGGTGTGAGTAGTTGTAACAGGTGTGACTAGCTGTAACAGGTGTGACTAGTTGTAACAGGTGTGAGTAGTTGTAACAGGTGTGACTAGTTGTAACAGGTGTGACTAGTTGTAACAGGTGTGAGTAGTTGTAACAGGTGTGACTAGTTGTAACAAGTGTGACTAGTTGTAACAGGTGTGACTAGTTGTAACAGGTGTGACTAGTTGTAACAGGTGTGACTAGTTGGAACAGGTGTGAGTAGTTGTAACAGGTGTGACTAGTTGTAACAGGTGTGAGTAGTTGTAACAGGTGTGACTAGTTGTAACAGGTGTGAGTAGTTGTAACAGGTGTGAGTTGTTGTAACAGGTGTGAGTAGTTGTAACAGGTGTGACTAGTTGTAACAGGTGTGAGTAGTTGTAACAGGTGTGACTAGTTGTAACAGGTGTGACTAGTTGTGACTAGTTGTAACAGGTGTGAGTGGTTGTAACAGGTGTGACTAGTTGTAACAGGTGTGAGTAGTTGTAACAGGTGTGAGTAGTTGTAACAGGTGTGACTAGTTGTAACAGGTGTGACTAGTTGTAACAGGTGTGAGTAGTTGTAACAGGTGTGAGTTGTTGTAACAGGTGTGACTAGTTGTAACAGGTGTGAGTAGTTGTAACAGGTGTGACTAGTTGTAACAGGTGTGAGTAGTTGTAACAGGTGTGACTAGCTGTAACAGGTGTGACAAGTTGTAACAGGTGTGACTAGTTGTAACAGGTGTGACTAGTTGTAACAGGTGTGAGGTGACTAGTTGTAACAGGTGTGAGTAGTTGTAACAGGTGTGAGTAGTTGTAACAGGTGTGACTAGTTGTAACAGGTGTGACTAGTTGTAACAGGTGTGAGTAGTTGTAACAGGTGTGACTAGTTGTAACAGGTGTGACTAGTTGTAACAGGTGTGACTAGTTGTAACAGGTGTGAGTAGTTGTAACAGGTGTGACTAGTTGTAACAAGTGTGACTAGTTGTAACAGGTGTGAGTAGTTGTAACAGGTGTGAGTAGTTGTAACAGGTGTGACTAGTTGTAACAAGTGTGACTAGTTGTAACAGGTGTGACTAGTTGTAACAGGTGTGACTAGTTGTAACAGGTGTGACTAGTTGTAACAGGGGTGACTAGTTGTAACAGGTGTGAGTAGTTGTAACAGGTGTGACTAGTTGTAACAGGTGTGAGTAGTTGTAACAGGTGTGACTAGTTGTAACAGGTGTGACTAGTTGTAACAGGTGTGACTAGTTGTAACAGGTGTGAGTAGTTGTAACAGGTGTGAGTTGTTGTAACAGGTGTGAGTAGTTGTAACAGGTGTGACTAGTTGTAATAGGTGTGAGTAGTTGTAACAGGTGTGAGTTGTTGTAACAGGTGTGAGTAGTTGTAACAGGTGTGACTAGTTGTAACAGGTGTGACTAGTTGTAACAGGTGTGAGTAGTTGTAACAGGTGTGAGTTGTTGTAACAGGTGTGACTAGTTGTAACAGGTGTGAGTAGTTGTAACAGGTGTGACTAGTTGTAACAGGTGTGAGTAGTTGTAACAGGTGTGACTAGTTGTAATAGGTGTGAGTAGTTGTAACAGGTGTGAGTTGTTGTAACAGGTGTGAGTAGTTGTAACAGGTGTGACTAGTTGTAACAGGTGTGACTAGTTGTAACAGGTGTGAGTAGTTGTAACATGTGTGAGTTGTTGTAACAGGTGTGACTAGTTGTAACAGGTGTGAGTAGTTGTAACAGGTGTGACTAGTTGTAACAGGTGTGAGTAGTTGTAACAGGTGTGACTAGCTGTAACAGGTGTGACAAGTTGTAACAGGTGTGACTAGTTGTAACAGGTGTGACTAGTTGTAACAGGTGTGAGGTGACTAGTTGTAACAGGTGTGAGTAGTTGTAACAGGTGTGAGTAGTTGTAACAGGTGTGACTAGTTGTAACAGGTGTGACTAGTTGTAACAGGTGTGAGTAGTTGTAACAGGTGTGACTAGTTGTAACAGGTGTGACTAGTTGTAACAGGTGTGACTAGTTGTAACAGGTGTGAGTAGTTGTAACAGGTGTGACTAGTTGTAACAAGTGTGACTAGTTGTAACAGGTGTGAGTAGTTGTAACAGGTGTGAGTAGTTGTAACAGGTGTGACTAGTTGTAACAAGTGTGACTAGTTGTAACAGGTGTGACTAGTTGTAACAGGTGTGACTAGTTGTAACAGGTGTGACTAGTTGTAACAGGGGTGACTAGTTGTAACAGGTGTGAGTAGTTGTAACAGGTGTGACTAGTTGTAACAGGTGTGAGTAGTTGTAACAGGTGTGACTAGTTGTAACAGGTGTGAGTAGTTGTAACAGGTGTGACTAGTTGTAACAGGTGTGAGTAGTTGTAACAGGTGTGAGTTGTTGTAACAGGTGTGAGTAGTTGTAACAGGTGTGACTAGTTGTAACAGGTGTGAGTAGTTGTAACAGGTGTGAGTTGTTGTAACAGGTGTGAGTAGTTGTAACAGGTGTGACTAGTTGTAACAGGTGTGAGTAGTTGTAACAGGTGTGACTAGTTGTAACAGGTGTGAGTAGTTGTAACAGGTGTGACTAGCTGTAACAGGTGTGACTAGTTGTAACAGGTGTGACTAGTTGTAACAGGTGTGAGTAGTTGTAACAGGTGTGACTAGTTGTAACAGGTGTGACTAGTTGTGACTAGTTGTAACAGGTGTGAGTGGTTGTAACAGGTGTGACTAGTTGTAACAGGTGTGAGTAGTTGTAACAGGTGTGAGTAGTTGTAACAGGTGTGAGTAGTTGTAACAGGTGTGACTAGTTGTAACAGGTGTGAGTAGTTGTAACAGGTGTGACTAGTTGTAACAGGTGTGAGTAGTTGTAACAGGTGTGAGGTGTTGTAACAGGTGTGACTAGTTGTAACAGGTGTGAGTAGTTGTAACAGGTGTGACTAGTTGTAACAGGTGTGAGTAGTTGTAACGGTGTGACTAGTTGTAACAAGTGTGACTAGTTGTAACAGGTGTGACTAGTTGTAACAAGTGTGACTAGTTGTAACAGGTGTGACTAGTTGTAACAGGTGTGACTAGTTGTAACAGGGGTGACTAGTTGTAACAGGTGTGAGTAGTTGTAACAGGTGTGACTAGTTGTAACAGGTGTGAGTAGTTGTAACAGGTGTGACTAGTTGTAACAGGTGTGAGTAGTTGTAACAGGTGTGAGTTGTTGTAACAGGTGTGAGTAGTTGTAACAGGTGTGACTACTTGTAATAGGTGTGAGTAGTTGTAACAGGTGTGACTAGTTGTAACAGGTGTGACTAGTTGTAATAGGTGTGAGTAGTTGTAACAGGTGTGACTAGTTGTAATAGGTGTGAGTAGTTGTAACAGGTGTGACTAGCTGTAACAGGTGTGACTAGTTGTAACAGGTGTGACTAGTTGTAACAGGTGTGAGTAGTTGTAACAGGTGTGACTAGTTGTAACAGGTGTGACTAGTTGTGACTAGTTGTAACAGGTGTGAGTGGTTGTAACAGGTGTGACTAGTTGTAACAGGTGTGAGTAGTTGTAACAGGTGTGAGTAGTTGTAACAGGTGTGACTAGTTGGAACAGGTGTGAGTAGTTGTAACAGGTGTGACTAGCTGTAACAGGTGTGACAAGTTGGAACAGGTGTGACTAGTTGGAACAGATGTGAGTAGTTGTAACAGGTGTGACTAGTTGTAACAGGTGTGACTAGTTGTAACAGGTGTGAGTAGTTGTAACAGGTGTGAGGTGTTGTAACAGGTGTGACTAGTTGTAACAGGTGTGAGTAGTTGTAACAGGTGTGACTAGTTGTAACAGGTGTGAGTAGTTGTAACGGGTGTGACTAGTTGTAACAAGTGTGACTAGTTGTAACAGGTGTGACTAGTTGTAACAAGTGTGACTAGTTGTAACAGGTGTGACTAGTTGTAACAGGTGTGACTAGTTGTAACAGGGGTGACTAGTTGTAACAGGTGTGAGTAGTTGTAACAGGTGTGACTAGTTGTAACAGGTGTGAGTAGTTGTAACAGGTGTGACTAGTTGTAACAGGTGTGAGTAGTTGTAACAGGTGTGAGTTGTTGTAACAGGTGTGAGTAGTTGTAACAGGTGTGACTACTTGTAATAGGTGTGAGTAGTTGTAACAGGTGTGACTAGTTGTAACAGGTGTGACTAGTTGTAATAGGTGTGAGTAGTTGTAACAGGTGTGACTAGTTGTAACAGGTGTGAGTAGTTGTAACAGGTGTGACTAGCTGTAACAGGTGTGACTAGTTGTAACAGGTGTGACTAGTTGTAACAGGTGTGACTAGTTGTAACAGGTGTGACTAGTTGTGACTAGTTGTAACAGGTGTGAGTGGTTGTAACAGGTGTGACTAGTTGTAACAGGTGTGAGTAGTTGTAACAGGTGTGAGTAGTTGTAACAGGTGTGACTAGTTGGAACAGGTGTGAGTAGTTGTAACAGGTGTGACTAGCTGTAACAGGTGTGACAAGTTGGAACAGGTGTGACTAGTTGGAACAGATGTGAGTAGTTGTAACAGGTGTGACTAGTTGTAACAGGTGTGAGTAGTTGTAACAGGTGTGACTAGTTGTAACAGGTGTGAGTAGTTGTAACAGGTGTGAGTTGTTGTAACAGGTGTGACTAGTTGTAACAGGTGTGAGTAGTTGTAACAGGTGTGACTAGTTGTAACAGGTGTGAGTAGTTGTAACAGGTGTGACTAGCTGTAACAGGTGTGACTAGTTGTAACAGGTGTGACTAGTTGTAACAGGTGTGAGTAGTTGTAACAGGTGTGACTAGTTGTAACAGGTGTGACTAGTTGTGACTAGTTGTAACAGGTGTGAGTGGTTGTAACAGGTGTGACTAGTTGTAACAGGTGTGAGTAGTTGTAACAGGTGTGAGTAGTTGTAACAGGTGTGACTAGTTGTAACAGGTGTGACTAGTTGTAACAGGTGTGAGTAGTTGTAACAGGTGTGACTAGTTGTAACAGGTGTGAGTAGTTGTAACAGGTGTGAGGTGTTGTAACAGGTGTGACTAGTTGTAACAGGTGTGAGTAGTTGTAACAGGTGTGACTAGTTGTAACAGGTGTGAGTAGTTGTAACAGGTGTGACTAGTTGTAACACGTGTGACTAGTTGTAACAGGTGTGACTAGTTGTAACAGGTGTGACTAGTTGTAACAGGTGTGACTAGTTGTAACAGGGGTGACTAGTTGTAACAGGTGTGAGTAGTTGTAACAGGTGTGACTAGTTGTAACAGGTGTGAGTAGTTGTAACAGGTGTGACTAGTTGTAACAGGTGTGAGTAGTTGTAACAGGTGTGACTAGTTGTAACAGGTGTTAGTAGTTGTAACAGGTGTGAGTTGTTGTAACAGGTGTGAGTAGTTGTAACAGGTGTGACTAGTTGTAATAGGTGTGAGTAGTTGTAACAGGTGTGACTAGTTGTAACAGGTGTGACTAGTTGTAACAGGTGTGACTAGTTGTAACAGGGGTGACTAGTTGTAACAGGTGTGAGTAGTTGTAACAGGTGTGACTAGTTGTAACAAGTGTGACTAGTTGTAACAGGTGTGACTAGTTGTAACAGGTGTGACTAGTTGTAACAGGTGTGATTAGTTGTAACAGGTGTGACTAGTTGTAACAGGGGTGACTAGTTGTAACAGGTGTGAGTAGTTGTAACAGGTGTGACTAGTTGTAACAGGTGTGAGTAGTTGTAACAGGTGTGACTAGTTGTAACAGGTGTGACTAGTTGTAACAGGTGTGACTAGTTGTAACAGGTGTGAGTAGTTGTAACAGGTGTGAGTTGTTGTAACAGGTGTGAGTAGTTGTAACAGGTGTGACTAGTTGTAACAGGTGTGAGTAGTTGTAACAGGTGTGACTAGTTGTAACAGGTGTGACTAGTTGTAATAGGTGTGAGTAGTTGTAACAGGTGTGACTAGTTGTAATAGGTGTGAGTAGTTGTAACAGGTGTGACTAGTTGTGACTAGTTGTAACAGGTGTGAGTGGTTGTAACAGGTGTGACTAGTTGTAACAGGTGTGAGTAGTTGTAACAGGTGTGAGTAGTTGTAACAGGTGTGACTAGTTGTAACAGGTGTGACTAGTTGTGACTAGTTGTAACAGGTGTGAGTGGTTGTAACAGGTGTGACTAGTTGTAACAGGTGTGACTAGTTGTAACAGGTGTGAGTAGTTGTAACAGGTGTGACTAGTTGTAACAGGTGTGAGTAGTTGTAACAGGTGTGAGTTGTTGTAACAGGTGTGAGTAGTTGTAACAGGTGTGACTAGTTGTAATAGGTGTGAGTAGTTGTAACAGGTGTGACTAGTTGTAACAGGTGTGACTAGTTGTAACAGGTGTGACTAGTTGTAACAGGTGTGAGTAGTTGTAACAGGTGTGACTAGTTGTAACAAGTGTGACTAGTTGTAACAGGTGTGACTAGTTGTAACAGGTGTGACTAGTTGTAACAGGTGTGATTAGTTGTAACAGGTGTGACTAGTTGTAACAGGGGTGACTAGTTGTAACAGGTGTGAGTAGTTGTAACAGGTGTGACTAGTTGTAACAGGTGTGAGTAGTTGTAACAGGTGTGACTAGTTGTAACAGGTGTGAGTAGTTGTAACAGGTGTGACTAGTTGTAACAGGTGTGAGTAGTTGTAACAGGTGTGAGTTGTTGTAACAGGTGTGAGTAGTTGTAACAGGTGTGACTAGTTGTAACAGGTGTGAGTAGTTGTAACAGGTGTGACTAGTTGTAACAGGTGTGACTAGTTGTAATAGGTGTGAGTAGTTGTAACAGGTGTGACTAGTTGTAATAGGTGTGAGTAGTTGTAACAGGTGTGACTAGTTGTGACTAGTTGTAACAGGTGTGAGTGGTTGTAACAGGTGTGACTAGTTGTAACAGGTGTGACTAGTTGTAACAGGTGTGAGTAGTTGTAACAGGTGTGACTAGTTGTAACAGGTGTGACTAGTTGTGAACAGGTGTGAGTGGTTGTAACAGGTGTGACTAGTTGTAACAGGTGTGACTAGTTGTAACAGGTGTGAGTAGTTGTAACAGGTGTGACTAGTTGTAACAGGTGTGAAGCTAGTTGTAACAGGTGTGAGTAGTTGTAACAGGTGTGACTAGTTGTAACAGGTGTGAGTAGTTGTAACAGGTGTGAGTTGTTGTAACAGGTGTGACTAGTTGTAACAGGTGTGAGTAGTTGTAACAGGTGTGACTAGTTGTAACAGGTGTGAGTAGTTGTAACAGGTGTGACTAGCTGTAACAGGTGTGACTAGTTGTAACAGGTGTGACTAGTTGTAACAGGTGTGAGTAGTTGTAACAGGTGTGACTAGTTGTAACAGGTGTGACTAGTTGTGACTAGTTGTAACAGGTGTGAGTGGTTGTAACAGGTGTGACTAGTTGTAACAGGTGTGAGTAGTTGTAACAGGTGTGAGTAGTTGTAACAGGTGTGACTAGTTGTAACAGGTGTGACTAGTTGTAACAGGTGTGAGTAGTTGTAACAGGTGTGACTAGTTGTAACAGGTGTGAGTAGTTGTAACAGGTGTGAGGTGTTGTAACAGGTGTGACTAGTTGTAACAGGTGTGAGTAGTTGTAACAGGTGTGACTAGTTGTAACAGGTGTGAGTAGTTGTAACAGGTGTGACTAGTTGTAACAAGTGTGACTAGTTGTAACAGGTGTGACTAGTTGTAACAGGTGTGACTAGTTGTAACAGGTGTGACTAGTTGTAACAGGGGTGACTAGTTGTAACAGGTGTGAGTAGTTGTAACAGGTGTGACTAGTTGTGACTAGTTGTAACAGGTGTGAGTGGTTGTAACAGGTGTGACTAGTTGTAACAGGTGTGAGTAGTTGTAACAGGTGTGAGTAGTTGTAACAGGTGTGACTAGTTGTAACAGGTGTGACTAGTTGTAACAGGTGTGACTAGTTGTAACAGGTGTGAGTAGTTGTAACAGGTGTGAGTTGTTGTAACAGGTGTGACTAGTTGTAACAGGTGTGAGTAGTTGTAACAGGTGTGACTAGTTGTAACAGGTGTGAGTAGTTGTAACAGGTGTGACTAGCTGTAACAGGTGTGACAAGTTGTAACAGGTGTGACTAGTTGTAACAGGTGTGACTAGTTGTAACAGGTGTGAGTGACTAGTTGTAACAGGTGTGAGTAGTTGTAACAGGTGTGAGTAGTTGTAACAGGTGTGACTAGTTGTAACAGGTGTGACTAGTTGTAACAGGTGTGAGTAGTTGTAACAGGTGTGACTAGTTGTAACAGGTGTGACTAGTTGTAACAGGTGTGACTAGTTGTAACAGGTGTGAGTAGTTGTAACAGGTGTGACTAGTTGTAACAAGTGTGACTAGTTGTAACAGGTGTGAGTAGTTGTAACAGGTGTGACTAGTTGTAACAGGTGTGAGTAGTTGTAACAGGTGTGAGTTGTTGTAACAGGTGTGACTAGTTGTAACAGGTGTGAGTAGTTGTAACAGGTGTGACTAGTTGTAACAGGTGTGAGTAGTTGTAACAGGTGTGACTAGCTGTAACAGGTGTGACAAGTTGTAACAGTTGTGACTAGTTGGAACAGGTGTGAGTAGTTGTAACAGGTGTGACTAGTTGTAACAGGTGTGAGTAGTTGTAACAGGTGTGACTAGTTGTAACAGGTGTGAGTAGTTGTAACAGGTGTGAGTTGTTGTAACAGGTGTGAGTAGTTGTAACAGGTGTGACTAGTTGTAACAGGTGTGAGTAGTTGTAACAGGTGTGACTAGCTGTAACAGGTGTGACTAGTTGTAACAGGTGTGAGTAGTTGTAACAGGTGTGACTAGTTGTAACAGGTGTGACTAGTTGTAACAGGTGTGAGTAGTTGTAACAGGTGTGACTAGTTGTAACAAGTGTGACTAGTTGTAACAGGTGTGAGTAGTTGTAACAGGTGTGACTAGTTGTAACAGGTGTGAGTAGTTGTAACAGGTGTGAGTTGTTGTAACAGGTGTGACTAGTTGTAACAGGTGTGAGTAGTTGTAACAGGTGTGACTAGTTGTAACAGGTGTGAGTAGTTGTAACAGGTGTGACTAGCTGTAACAGGTGTGACAAGTTGTAACAGGTGTGACTAGTTGGAACAGGTGTGAGTAGTTGTAACAGGTGTGACTAGTTTAACAGGTGTGAGTAGTTGTAACAGGTGTGACTAGTTGTAACAGGTGTGAGTAGTTGTAACAGGTGTGAGTTGTTGTAACAGGTGTGAGTAGTTGTAACAGGTGTGACTAGTTGTAACAGGTGTGAGTAGTTGTAACAGGTGTGACTAGTTGTAACAGGTGTGACTAGTTGTGACTAGTTGTAACAGGTGTGAGTGGTTGTAACAGGTGTGACTAGTTGTAACAGGTGTGAGTAGTTGTAACAGGTGTGAGTAGTTGTAACAGGTGTGACTAGTTGTAACAGGTGTGACTAGTTGTAACAGGTGTGAGTAGTTGTAACAGGTGTGAGTTGTTGTAACAGGTGTGACTAGTTGTAACAGGTGTGAGTAGTTGTAACAGGTGTGACTAGTTGTAACAGGTGTGAGTAGTTGTAACAGGTGTGACTAGCTGTAACAGGTGTGACAAGTTGTAACAGGTGTGACTAGTTGTAACAGGTGTGACTAGTTGTAACAGGTGTGAGGTGACTAGTTGTAACAGGTGTGAGTAGTTGTAACAGGTGTGAGTAGTTGTAACAGGTGTGACTAGTTGTAACAGGTGTGACTAGTTGTAACAGGTGTGAGTAGTTGTAACAGGTGTGACTAGTTGTAACAGGTGTGACTAGTTGTAACAGGTGTGACTAGTTGTAACAGGTGTGAGTAGTTGTAACAGGTGTGACTAGTTGTAACAAGTGTGACTAGTTGTAACAGGTGTGAGTAGTTGTAACAGGTGTGAGTAGTTGTAACAGGTGTGACTAGTTGTAACAAGTGTGACTAGTTGTAACAGGTGTGACTAGTTGTAACAGGTGTGACTAGTTGTAACAGGTGTGACTAGTTGTAACAGGTGTGAGTAGTTGTAACAGGTGTGACTAGTTGTAACAGGTGTGAGTAGTTGTAACAGGTGTGACTAGTTGTAACAGGTGTGACTAGTTGTAACAGGTGTGACTAGTTGTAACAGGTGTGAGTAGTTGTAACAGGTGTGAGTTGTTGTAAAAGGTGTGAGTAGTTGTAACAGGTGTGACTAGTTGTAATAGGTGTGAGTAGTTGTAACAGGTGTGAGTTGTTGTAACAGGTGTGAGTAGTTGTAACAGGTGTGACTAGTTGTAACAGGTGTGACTAGTTGTAACAGGTGTGAGTAGTTGTAACAGGTGTGAGTTGTTGTAACAGGTGTGACTAGTTGTAACAGGTGTGAGTAGTTGTAACAGGTGTGACTAGTTGTAACAGGTGTGAGTAGTTGTAACAGGTGTGACTAGTTGTAATAGGTGTGAGTAGTTGTAACAGGTGTGAGTTGTTGTAACAGGTGTGAGTAGTTGTAACAGGTGTGACTAGTTGTAACAGGTGTGACTAGTTGTAACAGGTGTGAGTAGTTGTAACAGGTGTGAGTTGTTGTAACAGGTGTGAGTTGTTGTAACAGGTGTGAGTAGTTGTAACAGGTGTGACTAGTTGTAACAGGTGTGACTAGTTGTAACAGGTGTGAGTAGTTGTAACAGGTGTGACTAGCTGTAACAGGTGTGACAAGTTGTAACAGGTGTGACTAGTTGTAACAGGTGTGACTAGTTGTAACAGGTGTGAGGTGACTAGTTGTAACAGGTGTGAGTAGTTGTAACAGGTGTGAGTAGTTGTAACAGGTGTGACTAGTTGTAACAGGTGTGACTAGTTGTAACAGGTGTGAGTAGTTGTAACAGGTGTGACTAGTTGTAACAGGTGTGACTAGTTGTAACAGGTGTGACTAGTTGTAACAGGTGTGACTAGTTGTAACAGGTGTGAGTAGTTGTAACAGGTGTGACTAGTTGTAACAAGTGTGACTAGTTGTAACAGGTGTGAGTAGTTGTAACAGGTGTGAGTAGTTGTAACAGGTGTGACTAGTTGTAACAAGTGTGACTAGTTGTAACAGGTGTGACTAGTTGTAACAGGTGTGACTAGTTGTAACAGGTGTGACTAGTTGTAACAGGGGTGACTAGTTGTAACAGGTGTGAGTAGTTGTAACAGGTGTGACTAGTTGTAACAGGTGTGAGTAGTTGTAACAGGTGTGACTAGTTGTAACAGGTGTGAGTAGTTGTAACAGGTGTGACTAGTTGTAACAGGTGTGAGTAGTTGTAACAGGTGTGAGTTGTTGTAACAGGTGTGAGTAGTTGTAACAGGTGTGACTAGTTGTAATAGGTGTGAGTAGTTGTAACAGGTGTGAGTTGTTGTAACAGGTGTGACTAGTTGTAACAGGTGTGATTAGTTGTAACAGGTGTGAGTAGTTGTAACAGGTGTGACTAGCTGTAACAGGTGTGACTAGTTGTAACAGGTGTGACTAGTTGTAACAGGTGTGAGTAGTTGTAACAGGTGTGACTAGTTGTAACAGGTGTGACTAGTTGTGACTAGTTGTAACAGGTGTGAGTGGTTGTAACAGGTGTGACTAGTTGTAACAGGTGTGAGTAGTTGTAACAGGTGTGAGTAGTTGTAACAGGTGTGACTAGTTGTAACAGGTGTGACTAGTTGTAACAGGTGTGACTAGTTGTAACAGGTGTGAGTAGTTGTAACAGGTGTGAGTTGTTGTAACAGGTGTGACTAGTTGTAACAGGTGTGAGTAGTTGTAACAGGTGTGACTAGTTGTAACAGGTGTGACTAGTTGTAACAGGTGTGACTAGTTGTAACAAGTGTGACTAGTTGTAACAGGTGTGACTAGTTGTAACAGGTGTGACTAGTTGTAACAGGGGTGACTAGTTGTAACAGGTGTGAGTAGTTGTAACAGGTGTGACTAGTTGTAACAGGTGTGAGTAGTTGTAACAGGTGTGACTAGTTGTAACAGGTGTGAGTAGTTGTAACAGGTGTGAGTTGTTGTAACAGGTGTGAGTAGTTGTAACAGGTGTGACTACTTGTAATAGGTGTGAGTAGTTGTAACAGGTGTGACTAGTTGTAACAGGTGTGACTAGTTGTAATAGGTGTGAGTAGTTGTAACAGGTGTGACTAGTTGTAATAGGTGTGAGTAGTTGTAACAGGTGTGACTAGCTGTAACAGGTGTGACTAGTTGTAACAGGTGTGACTAGTTGTAACAGGTGTGAGTAGTTGTAACAGGTGTGACTAGTTGTAACAGGTGTGACTAGTTGTGACTAGTTGTAACAGGTGTGAGTGGTTGTAACAGGTGTGACTAGTTGTAACAGGTGTGAGTAGTTGTAACAGGTGTGAGTAGTTGTAACAGGTGTGACTAGTTGGAACAGGTGTGAGTAGTTGTAACAGGTGTGACTAGCTGTAACAGGTGTGACAAGTTGGAACAGGTGTGACTAGTTGGAACAGATGTGAGTAGTTGTAACAGGTGTGACTAGTTGTAACAGGTGTGACTAGTTGTAACAGGTGTGAGTAGTTGTAACAGGTGTGAGGTGTTGTAACAGGTGTGACTAGTTGTAACAGGTGTGAGTAGTTGTAACAGGTGTGACTAGTTGTAACAGGTGTGAGTAGTTGTAACGGGTGTGACTAGTTGTAACAAGTGTGACTAGTTGTAACAGGTGTGACTAGTTGTAACAAGTGTGACTAGTTGTAACAGGTGTGACTAGTTGTAACAGGTGTGACTAGTTGTAACAGGGGTGACTAGTTGTAACAGGTGTGAGTAGTTGTAACAGGTGTGACTAGTTGTAACAGGTGTGAGTAGTTGTAACAGGTGTGACTAGTTGTAACAGGTGTGAGTAGTTGTAACAGGTGTGAGTTGTTGTAACAGGTGTGAGTAGTTGTAACAGGTGTGACTACTTGTAATAGGTGTGAGTAGTTGTAACAGGTGTGACTAGTTGTAACAGGTGTGACTAGTTGTAATAGGTGTGAGTAGTTGTAACAGGTGTGACTAGTTGTAATAGGTGTGAGTAGTTGTAACAGGTGTGACTAGCTGTAACAGGTGTGACTAGTTGTAACAGGTGTGACTAGTTGTAACAGGTGTGAGTAGTTGTAACAGGTGTGACTAGTTGTAACAGGTGTGACTAGTTGTGACTAGTTGTAACAGGTGTGAGTGGTTGTAACAGGTGTGACTAGTTGTAACAGGTGTGAGTAGTTGTAACAGGTGTGAGTAGTTGTAACAGGTGTGACTAGTTGGAACAGGTGTGAGTAGTTGTAACAGGTGTGACTAGCTGTAACAGGTGTGACAAGTTGGAACAGGTGTGACTAGTTGGAACAGATGTGAGTAGTTGTAACAGGTGTGACTAGTTGTAACAGGTGTGAGTAGTTGTAACAGGTGTGACTAGTTGTAACAGGTGTGAGTAGTTGTAACAGGTGTGAGTTGTTGTAACAGGTGTGACTAGTTGTAACAGGTGTGAGTAGTTGTAACAGGTGTGACTAGTTGTAACAGGTGTGACTAGCTGTAACAGGTGTGACTAGTTGTAACAGGTGTGACTAGTTGTAACAGGTGTGAGTAGTTGTAACAGGTGTGACTAGTTGTAACAGGTGTGACTAGTTGTGACTAGTTGTAACAGGTGTGACTAGTTGTAACAGGTGTGAGTAGTTGTAACAGGTGTGAGGGTTGTAACAGGTGTGACTAGTTGTAACAGGTGTGAGTAGTTGTAACAGGTGTGACTAGTTGTAACAGGTGTGAGTAGTTGTAACGGGTGTGACTAGTTGTAACAAGTGTGACTAGTTGTAACAGGTGTGACTAGTTGTAACAAGTGTGACTAGTTGTAACAGGTGTGACTAGTTGTAACAGGTGTGACTAGTTGTAACAGGGGTGACTAGTTGTAACAGGTGTGAGTAGTTGTAACAGGTGTGACTAGTTGTAACAGGTGTGAGTAGTTGTAACAGGTGTGACTAGTTGTAACAGGTGTGAGTAGTTGTAACAGGTGTGAGTTGTTGTAACAGGTGTGAGTAGTTGTAACAGGTGTGACTACTTGTAATAGGTGTGAGTAGTTGTAACAGGTGTGACTAGTTGTAACAGGTGTGACTAGTTGTAATAGGTGTGAGTAGTTGTAACAGGTGTGACTAGTTGTAATAGGTGTGAGTAGTTGTAACAGGTGTGACTAGCTGTAACAGGTGTGACTAGTTGTAACAGGTGTGACTAGTTGTAACAGGTGTGAGTAGTTGTAACAGGTGTGACTAGTTGTAACAGGTGTGACTAGTTGTGACTAGTTGTAACAGGTGTGAGTGGTTGTAACAGGTGTGACTAGTTGTAACAGGTGTGAGTAGTTGTAACAGGTGTGAGTAGTTGTAACAGGTGTGACTAGTTGGAACAGGTGTGAGTAGTTGTAACAGGTGTGACTAGCTGTAACAGGTGTGACAAGTTGGAACAGGTGTGACTAGTTGGAACAGATGTGAGTAGTTGTAACAGGTGTGACTAGTTGTAACAGGTGTGACTAGTTGTAACAGGTGTGAGTAGTTGTAACAGGTGTGAGGTGTTGTAACAGGTGTGACTAGTTGTAACAGGTGTGAGTAGTTGTAACAGGTGTGACTAGTTGTAACAGGTGTGAGTAGTTGTAACGGGTGTGACTAGTTGTAACAAGTGTGACTAGTTGTAACAGGTGTGACTAGTTGTAACAAGTGTGACTAGTTGTAACAGGTGTGACTAGTTGTAACAGGTGTGACTAGTTGTAACAGGGGTGACTAGTTGTAACAGGTGTGAGTAGTTGTAACAGGTGTGACTAGTTGTAACAGGTGTGAGTAGTTGTAACAGGTGTGACTAGTTGTAACAGGTGTGAGTAGTTGTAACAGGTGTGAGTTGTTGTAACAGGTGTGAGTAGTTGTAACAGGTGTGACTACTTGTAATAGGTGTGAGTAGTTGTAACAGGTGTGACTAGTTGTAACAGGTGTGACTAGTTGTAATAGGTGTGAGTAGTTGTAACAGGTGTGACTAGTTGTAATAGGTGTGAGTAGTTGTAACAGGTGTGACTAGCTGTAACAGGTGTGACTAGTTGTAACAGGTGTGACTAGTTGTAACAGGTGTGAGTAGTTGTAACAGGTGTGACTAGTTGTAACAGGTGTGACTAGTTGTGACTAGTTGTAACAGGTGTGAGTGGTTGTAACAGGTGTGACTAGTTGTAACAGGTGTGAGTAGTTGTAACAGGTGTGAGTAGTTGTAACAGGTGTGACTAGTTGGAACAGGTGTGAGTAGTTGTAACAGGTGTGACTAGCTGTAACAGGTGTGACAAGTTGGAACAGGTGTGACTAGTTGGAACAGATGTGAGTAGTTGTAACAGGTGTGACTAGTTGTAACAGGTGTGAGTAGTTGTAACAGGTGTGACTAGTTGTAACAGGTGTGAGTAGTTGTAACAGGTGTGAGTTGTTGTAACAGGTGTGACTAGTTGTAACAGGTGTGAGTAGTTGTAACAGGTGTGACTAGTTGTAACAGGTGTGACTAGCTGTAACAGGTGTGACTAGTTGTAACAGGTGTGACTAGTTGTAACAGGTGTGAGTAGTTGTAACAGGTGTGACTAGTTGTAACAGGTGTGACTAGTTGTGACTAGTTGTAACAGGTGTGACTAGTTGTAACAGGTGTGAGTAGTTGTAACAGGTGTGAGGTGTTGTAACAGGTGTGACTAGTTGTAACAGGTGTGAGTAGTTGTAACAGGTGTGACTAGTTGTAACAGGTGTGAGTAGTTGTAACGGTGTGACTAGTTGTAACAAGTGTGACTAGTTGTAACAGGTGTGACTAGTTGTAACAAGTGTGACTAGTTGTAACAGGTGTGACTAGTTGTAACAGGTGTGACTAGTTGTAACAGGGGTGACTAGTTGTAACAGGTGTGAGTAGTTGTAACAGGTGTGACTAGTTGTAACAGGTGTGAGTAGTTGTAACAGGTGTGACTAGTTGTAACAGGTGTGAGTAGTTGTAACAGGTGTGAGTTGTTGTAACAGGTGTGAGTAGTTGTAACAGGTGTGACTACTTGTAATAGGTGTGAGTAGTTGTAACAGGTGTGACTAGTTGTAACAGGTGTGACTAGTTGTAATAGGTGTGAGTAGTTGTAACAGGTGTGACTAGTTGTAATAGGTGTGAGTAGTTGTAACAGGTGTGACTAGCTGTAACAGGTGTGACTAGTTGTAACAGGTGTGACTAGTTGTAACAGGTGTGAGTAGTTGTAACAGGTGTGACTAGTTGTAACAGGTGTGACTAGTTGTGACTAGTTGTAACAGGTGTGAGTGGTTGTAACAGGTGTGACTAGTTGTAACAGGTGTGAGTAGTTGTAACAGGTGTGAGTAGTTGTAACAGGTGTGACTAGTTGGAACAGGTGTGAGTAGTTGTAACAGGTGTGACTAGCTGTAACAGGTGTGACAAGTTGGAACAGGTGTGACTAGTTGGAACAGATGTGAGTAGTTGTAACAGGTGTGACTAGTTGTAACAGGTGTGACTAGTTGTAACAGGTGTGAGTAGTTGTAACAGGTGTGAGGTGTTGTAACAGGTGTGACTAGTTGTAACAGGTGTGAGTAGTTGTAACAGGTGTGACTAGTTGTAACAGGTGTGAGTAGTTGTAACGGGTGTGACTAGTTGTAACAAGTGTGACTAGTTGTAACAGGTGTGACTAGTTGTAACAAGTGTGACTAGTTGTAACAGGTGTGACTAGTTGTAACAGGTGTGACTAGTTGTAACAGGGGTGACTAGTTGTAACAGGTGTGAGTAGTTGTAACAGGTGTGACTAGTTGTAACAGGTGTGAGTAGTTGTAACAGGTGTGACTAGTTGTAACAGGTGTGAGTAGTTGTAACAGGTGTGAGTTGTTGTAACAGGTGTGAGTAGTTGTAACAGGTGTGACTACTTGTAATAGGTTTGAGTAGTTGTAACAGGTGTGACTAGTTGTAACAGGTGTGACTAGTTGTAATAGGTGTGAGTAGTTGTAACAGGTGTGACTAGTTGTAATAGGTGTGAGTAGTTGTAACAGGTGTGACTAGCTGTAACAGGTGTGACTAGTTGTAACAGGTGTGACTAGTTGTAACAGGTGTGAGTAGTTGTAACAGGTGTGACTAGTTGTAACAGGTGTGACTAGTTGTGACTAGTTGTAACAGGTGTGAGTGGTTGTAACAGGTGTGACTAGTTGTAACAGGTGTGAGTAGTTGTAACAGGTGTGAGTAGTTGTAACAGGTGTGACTAGTTGGAACAGGTGTGAGTAGTTGTAACAGGTGTGACTAGCTGTAACAGGTGTGACAAGTTGGAACAGGTGTGACTAGTTGGAACAGATGTGAGTAGTTGTAACAGGTGTGACTAGTTGTAACAGGTGTGAGTAGTTGTAACAGGTGTGACTAGTTGTAACAGGTGTGAGTAGTTGTAACAGGTGTGAGTTGTTGTAACAGGTGTGACTAGTTGTAACAGGTGTGAGTAGTTGTAACAGGTGTGACTAGTTGTAACAGGTGTGACTAGCTGTAACAGGTGTGACTAGTTGTAACAGGTGTGACTAGTTGTAACAGGTGTGAGTAGTTGTAACAGGTGTGACTAGTTGTAACAGGTGTGACTAGTTGTGACTAGTTGTAACAGGTGTGAGTGGTTGTAACAGGTGTGACTAGTTGTAACAGGTGTGAGTAGTTGTAACAGGTGTGAGTAGTTGTAACAGGTGTGACTAGTTGTAACAGGTGTGACTAGTTGTAACAGGTGTGAGTAGTTGTAACAGGTGTGACTAGTTGTAACAGGTGTGAGTAGTTGTAACAGGTGTGAGGTGTTGTAACAGGTGTGACTAGTTGTAACAGGTGTGAGTAGTTGTAACAGGTGTGACTAGTTGTAACAGGTGTGAGTAGTTGTAACAGGTGTGACTAGTTGTAACACGTGTGACTAGTTGTAACAGGTGTGACTAGTTGTAACAGGTGTGACTAGTTGGAACAGGTGTGACTAGTTGTAACAGGGGTGACTAGTTGTAACAGGTGTGAGTAGTTGTAACAGGTGTGACTAGTTGTAACAGGTGTGAGTAGTTGTAACAGGTGTGACTAGTTGTAACAGGTGTGAGTAGTTGTAACAGGTGTGACTAGTTGTAACAGGTGTTAGTAGTTGTAACAGGTGTGAGTTGTTGTAACAGGTGTGAGTAGTTGTAACAGGTGTGACTAGTTGTAATAGGTGTGAGTAGTTGTAACAGGTGTGACTAGTTGTAACAGGTGTGACTAGTTGTAACAGGGGTGACTAGTTGTAACAGGTGTGAGTAGTTGTAACAGGTGTGACTAGTTGTAACAAGTGTGACTAGTTGTAACAGGTGTGACTAGTTGTAACAGGTGTGACTAGTTGTAACAGGTGTGATTAGTTGTAACAGGTGTGACTAGTTGTAACAGGGGTGACTAGTTGTAACAGGTGTGAGTAGTTGTAACAGGTGTGACTAGTTGTAACAGGTGTGAGTAGTTGTAACAGGTGTGACTAGTTGTAACAGGTGTGAGTAGTTGTAACAGGTGTGACTAGTTGTAACAGGTGTGAGTAGTTGTAACAGGTGTGAGTTGTTGTAACAGGTGTGAGTAGTTGTAACAGGTGTGACTAGTTGTAATAGGTGTGAGTAGTTGTAACAGGTGTGACTAGTTGTAACAGGTGTGACTAGTTGTAATAGGTGTGAGTAGTTGTAACAGGTGTGACTAGTTGTAATAGGTGTGAGTAGTTGTAACAGGTGTGAGTGGTTGTAACAGGTGTGACTAGTTGTAACAGGTGTGACTAGTTGTAACAGGTGTGAGTAGTTGTAACAGGTGTGACTAGTTGTAACAGGTGTGACTAGTTGTGACTGAACAGGTGTGAGTGGTTGTAACAGGTGTGACTAGTTGTAACAGGTGTGAGTAGTTGTAACAGGTGTGAGTAGTTGTAACAGGTGTGACTAGTTGTAACAGGTGTGACTAGTTGTGACTAGTTGTAACAGGTGTGAGTGGTTGTAACAGGTGTGACTAGTTGTAACAAGTGTGACTAGTTGTAACAGGTGTGACTAGTTGTAACAGGTGTGACTAGTTGTAACAGGTGTGACTAGTTGTAACAGGGGTGACTAGTTGTAACAGGTGTGAGTAGTTGTAACAGGTGTGACTAGTTGTAACAGGTGTGAGTAGTTGTAACAGGTGTGACTAGTTGTAACAGGTGTGAGTAGTTGTAACAGGTGTGACTAGTTGTAACAGGTGTGAGTAGTTGTAACAGGTGTGAGTTGTTGTAACAGGTGTGACTAGTTGTAACAGGTGTGAGTAGTTGTAACAGGTGTGACTAGTTGTAACAGGTGTGACTAGCTGTAACAGGTGTGACTAGTTGTAACAGGTGTGACTAGTTGTAACAGGTGTGAGTAGTTGTAACAGGTGTGACTAGTTGTAACAGGTGTGACTAGTTGTGACTAGTTGTAACAGGTGTGAGTGGTTGTAACAGGTGTGACTAGTTGTAACAGGTGTGAGTAGTTGTAACAGGTGTGAGTAGTTGTAACAGGTGTGACTAGTTGTAACAGGTGTGACTAGTTGTAACAGGTGTGAGTAGTTGTAACAGGTGTGACTAGTTGTAACAGGTGTGAGTAGTTGTAACAGGTGTGAGGTGTTGTAACAGGTGTGACTAGTTGTAACAGGTGTGAGTAGTTGTAACAGGTGTGACTAGTTGTAACAGGTGTGAGTAGTTGTAACAGGTGTGACTAGTTGTAACACGTGTGACTAGTTGTAACAGGTGTGACTAGTTGTAACAGGTGTGACTAGTTGGAACAGGTGTGACTAGTTGTAACAGGGGTGACTAGTTGTAACAGGTGTGAGTAGTTGTAACAGGTGTGACTAGTTGTAACAGGTGTGAGTAGTTGTAACAGGTGTGACTAGTTGTAACAGGTGTGAGTAGTTGTAACAGGTGTGACTAGTTGTAACAGGTGTTAGTAGTTGTAACAGGTGTGAGTTGTTGTAACAGGTGTGAGTAGTTGTAACAGGTGTGACTAGTTGTAATAGGTGTGAGTAGTTGTAACAGGTGTGACTAGTTGTAACAGGTGTGACTAGTTGTAACAGGGGTGACTAGTTGTAACAGGTGTGAGTAGTTGTAACAGGTGTGACTAGTTGTAACAAGTGTGACTAGTTGTAACAGGTGTGACTAGTTGTAACAGGTGTGACTAGTTGTAACAGGTGTGATTAGTTGTAACAGGTGTGACTAGTTGTAACAGGGGGTGACTAGTTGTAACAGGTGTGAGTAGTTGTAACAGGTGTGACTAGTTGTAACAGGTGTGAGTAGTTGTAACAGGTGTGACTAGTTGTAACAGGTGTGAGTAGTTGTAACAGGTGTGACTAGTTGTAACAGGTGTGAGTAGTTGTAACAGGTGTGAGTTGTTGTAACAGGTGTGAGTAGTTGTAACAGGTGTGACTAGTTGTAATAGGTGTGAGTAGTTGTAACAGGTGTGACTAGTTGTAACAGGTGTGACTAGTTGTAATAGGTGTGAGTAGTTGTAACAGGTGTGACTAGTTGTAATAGGTGTGAGTAGTTGTAACAGGTGTGACTAGCTGTAACAGGTGTGACTAGTTGTAACAGGTGTGACTAGTTGTAACAGGTGTGAGTAGTTGTAACAGGTGTGACTAGTTGTAACAGGTGTGACTAGTTGTGACTAGTTGTAACAGGTGTGAGTGGTTGTAACAGGTGTGACTAGTTGTAACAGGTGTGAGTAGTTGTAACAGGTGTGAGTAGTTGTAACAGGTGTGACTAGTTGTAACAGGTGTGACTAGTTGTGACTAGTTGTAACAGGTGTGAGTGGTTGTAACAGGTGTGACTAGTTGTAACAGGTGTGACTAGTTGTAACAGGTGTGAGTAGTTGTAACAGGTGTGACTAGTTGTAACAGGTGTGAGTAGTTGTAACAGGTGTGAGTTGTTGTAACAGGTGTGACTAGTTGTAACAGGTGTGAGTAGTTGTAACAGGTGTGACTAGTTGTAACAGGTGTGAGTAGTTGTAACAGGTGTGACTAGTTGTAACAGGTGTGACTAGTTGTAACAGGTGTGAGTAGTTGTAACAGGTGTGAGGTGTTGTAACAGGTGTGACTAGTTGTAACAGGTGTGAGTAGTTGTAACAGGTGTGACTAGTTGTAACAGGTGTGAGTAGTTGTAACGGGTGTGACTAGTTGTAACAAGTGTGACTAGTTGTAACAGGTGTGACTAGTTGTAACAAGTGTGACTAGTTGTAACAGGTGTGACTAGTTGTAACAGGTGTGACTAGTTGTAACAGGGGTGACTAGTTGTAACAGGTGTGAGTAGTTGTAACAGGTGTGACTAGTTGTAACAGGTGTGAGTAGTTGTAACAGGTGTGACTAGTTGTAACAGGTGTGAGTAGTTGTAACAGGTGTGAGTTGTTGTAACAGGTGTGAGTAGTTGTAACAGGTGTGACTACTTGTAATAGGTTTGAGTAGTTGTAACAGGTGTGACTAGTTGTAACAGGTGTGACTAGTTGTAATAGGTGTGAGTAGTTGTAACAGGTGTGACTAGTTGTAATAGGTGTGAGTAGTTGTAACAGGTGTGACTAGCTGTAACAGGTGTGACTAGTTGTAACAGGTGTGACTAGTTGTAACAGGTGTGAGTAGTTGTAACAGGTGTGACTAGTTGTAACAGGTGTGACTAGTTGTACTAGTTGTAACAGGTGTGAGTGGTTGTAACAGGTGTGACTAGTTGTAACAGGTGTGAGTAGTTGTAACAGGTGTGAGTAGTTGTAACAGGTGTGACTAGTTGGAACAGGTGTGAGTAGTTGTAACAGGTGTGACTAGCTGTAACAGGTGTGACAAGTTGGAACAGGTGTGACTAGTTGGAACAGATGTGAGTAGTTGTAACAGGTGTGACTAGTTGTAACAGGTGTGAGTAGTTGTAACAGGTGTGACTAGTTGCAACAGGTGTGAGTAGTTGTAACAGGTGTGAGTTGTTGTAACAGGTGTGACTAGTTGTAACAGGTGTGAGTAGTTGTAACAGGTGTGACTAGTTGTAACAGGTGTGACTAGCTGTAACAGGTGTGACTAGTTGTAACAGGTGTGACTAGTTGTAACAGGTGTGAGTAGTTGTAACAGGTGTGACTAGTTGTAACAGGTGTGACTAGTTGTGACTAGTTGTAACAGGTGTGAGTGGTTGTAACAGGTGTGACTAGTTGTAACAGGTGTGAGTAGTTGTAACAGGTGTGAGTAGTTGTAACAGGTGTGACTAGTTGTAACAGGTGTGACTAGTTGTAACAGGTGTGAGTAGTTGTAACAGGTGTGACTAGTTGTAACAGGTGTGAGTAGTTGTAACAGGTGTGAGGTGTTGTAACAGGTGTGACTAGTTGTAACAGGTGTGAGTAGTTGTAACAGGTGTGACTAGTTGTAACAGGTGTGAGTAGTTGTAACAGGTGTGACTAGTTGTAACACGTGTGACTAGTTGTAACAGGTGTGACTAGTTGTAACAGGTGTGACTAGTTGGAACAGGTGTGACTAGTTGTAACAGGGGTGACTAGTTGTAACAGGTGTGAGTAGTTGTAACAGGTGTGACTAGTTGTAACAGGTGTGAGTAGTTGTAACAGGTGTGACTAGTTGTAACAGGTGTGAGTAGTTGTAACAGGTGTGACTAGTTGTAACAGGTGTTAGTAGTTGTAACAGGTGTGAGTTGTTGTAACAGGTGTGAGTAGTTGTAACAGGTGTGACTAGTTGTAATAGGTGTGAGTAGTTGTAACAGGTGTGACTAGTTGTAACAGGTGTGACTAGTTGTAACAGGGGTGACTAGTTGTAACAGGTGTGAGTAGTTGTAACAGGTGTGACTAGTTGTAACAAGTGTGACTAGTTGTAACAGGTGTGACTAGTTGTAACAGGTGTGACTAGTTGTAACAGGTGTGATTAGTTGTAACAGGTGTGACTAGTTGTAACAGGGGTGACTAGTTGTAACAGGTGTGAGTAGTTGTAACAGGTGTGACTAGTTGTAACAGGTGTGAGTAGTTGTAACAGGTGTGACTAGTTGTAACAGGTGTGAGTAGTTGTAACAGGTGTGACTAGTTGTAACAGGTGTGAGTAGTTGTAACAGGTGTGAGTTGTTGTAACAGGTGTGAGTAGTTGTAACAGGTGTGACTAGTTGTAATAGGTGTGAGTAGTTGTAACAGGTGTGACTAGTTGTAACAGGTGTGACTAGTTGTAATAGGTGTGAGTAGTTGTAACAGGTGTGACTAGTTGTAATAGGTGTGAGTAGTTGTAACAGGTGTGACTAGCTGTAACAGGTGTGACTAGTTGTAACAGGTGTGACTAGTTGTAACAGGTGTGAGTAGTTGTAACAGGTGTGACTAGTTGTAACAGGTGTGACTAGTTGTGACTAGTTGTAACAGGTGTGAGTGGTTGTAACAGGTGTGACTAGTTGTAACAGGTGTGAGTAGTTGTAACAGGTGTGAGTAGTTGTAACAGGTGTGACTAGTTGTAACAGGTGTGACTAGTTGTGACTAGTTGTAACAGGTGTGAGTGGTTGTAACAGGTGTGACTAGTTGTAACAAGTGTGACTAGTTGTAACAGGTGTGACTAGTTGTAACAGGTGTGACTAGTTGTAACAGGTGTGACTAGTTGTAACAGGGGTGACTAGTTGTAACAGGTGTGAGTAGTTGTAACAGGTGTGACTAGTTGTAACAGGTGTGAGTAGTTGTAACAGGTGTGACTAGTTGTAACAGGTGTGAGTAGTTGTAACAGGTGTGACTAGTTGTAACAGGTGTGAGTAGTTGTAACAGGTGTGAGTTGTTGTAACAGGTGTGACTAGTTGTAACAGGTGTGAGTAGTTGTAACAGGTGTGACTAGTTGTAACAGGTGTGACTAGCTGTAACAGGTGTGACTAGTTGTAACAGGTGTGACTAGTTGTAACAGGTGTGAGTAGTTGTAACAGGTGTGACTAGTTGTAACAGGTGTGACTAGTTGTGACTAGTTGTAACAGGTGTGAGTGGTTGTAACAGGTGTGACTAGTTGTAACAGGTGTGAGTAGTTGTAACAGGTGTGAGTAGTTGTAACAGGTGTGACTAGTTGTAACAGGTGTGACTAGTTGTAACAGGTGTGAGTAGTTGTAACAGGTGTGACTAGTTGTAACAGGTGTGAGTAGTTGTAACAGGTGTGAGGTGTTGTAACAGGTGTGACTAGTTGTAACAGGTGTGAGTAGTTGTAACAGGTGTGACTAGTTGTAACAGGTGTGAGTAGTTGTAACAGGTGTGACTAGTTGTAACACGTGTGACTAGTTGTAACAGGTGTGACTAGTTGTAACAGGTGTGACTAGTTGGAACAGGTGTGACTAGTTGTAACAGGGGTGACTAGTTGTAACAGGTGTGAGTAGTTGTAACAGGTGTGACTAGTTGTAACAGGTGTGAGTAGTTGTAACAGGTGTGACTAGTTGTAACAGGTGTGAGTAGTTGTAACAGGTGTGACTAGTTGTAACAGGTGTTAGTAGTTGTAACAGGTGTGAGTTGTTGTAACAGGTGTGAGTAGTTGTAACAGGTGTGACTAGTTGTAATAGGTGTGAGTAGTTGTAACAGGTGTGACTAGTTGTAACAGGTGTGACTAGTTGTAACAGGGGTGACTAGTTGTAACAGGTGTGAGTAGTTGTAACAGGTGTGACTAGTTGTAACAAGTGTGACTAGTTGTAACAGGTGTGACTAGTTGTAACAGGTGTGACTAGTTGTAACAGGTGTGATTAGTTGTAACAGGTGTGACTAGTTGTAACAGGGGTGACTAGTTGTAACAGGTGTGAGTAGTTGTAACAGGTGTGACTAGTTGTAACAGGTGTGAGTAGTTGTAACAGGTGTGACTAGTTGTAACAGGTGTGAGTAGTTGTAACAGGTGTGACTAGTTGTAACAGGTGTGAGTAGTTGTAACAGGTGTGAGTTGTTGTAACAGGTGTGAGTAGTTGTAACAGGTGTGACTAGTTGTAATAGGTGTGAGTAGTTGTAACAGGTGTGACTAGTTGTAACAGGTGTGACTAGTTGTAATAGGTGTGAGTAGTTGTAACAGGTGTGACTAGTTGTAATAGGTGTGAGTAGTTGTAACAGGTGTGACTAGCTGTAACAGGTGTGACTAGTTGTAACAGGTGTGACTAGTTGTAACAGGTGTGAGTAGTTGTAACAGGTGTGACTAGTTGTAACAGGTGTGACTAGTTGTGACTAGTTGTAACAGGTGTGAGTGGTTGTAACAGGTGTGACTAGTTGTAACAGGTGTGAGTAGTTGTAACAGGTGTGAGTAGTTGTAACAGGTGTGACTAGTTGTAACAGGTGTGACTAGTTGTGACTAGTTGTAACAGGTGTGAGTGGTTGTAACAGGTGTGACTAGTTGTAACAGGTGTGACTAGTTGTAACAGGTGTGAGTAGTTGTAACAGGTGTGACTAGTTGTAACAGGTGTGAGTAGTTGTAACAGGTGTGAGTTGTTGTAACAGGTGTGACTAGTTGTAACAGGTGTGAGTAGTTGTAACAGGTGTGACTAGTTGTAACAGGTGTGAGTAGTTGTAACAGGTGTAACTAGTTGTAACAGGTGTGACAAGTTGGAACAGGTGTGACTAGTTGGAACAGGTGTGAGTAGTTGTAACAGGTGTGACTAGTTGTAACAGGTGTGACTAGTTGTAACAGGTGTGAGTAGTTGTAACAGGTGTGACTAGTTGTAACAAGTGTGACTAGTTGTAACAGGTGTGACTAGTTGTAACAGGTGTGAGTAGTTGTAACAGGTGTGACTAGTTGTAACAAGTGTGACTAGTTGTAACAGGTGTGACTAGTTGTAACAGGTGTGACTAGTTGTAACAGGTGTGACTAGTTGTAACAGGGGTGACTAGTTGTAACAGGTGTGAGTAGTTGTAACAGGTGTGACTAGTTGTAACAGGTGTGAGTAGTTGTAACAGGTGTGACTAGTTGTAACAGGTGTGAGTAGTTGTAACAGGTGTGACTAGTTGTAACAGGTGTGAGTAGTTGTAACAGGTGTGAGTTGTTGTAACAGGTGTGAGTAGTTGTAACAGGTGTGACTAGTTGTAATAGGTGTGAGTAGTTGTAACAGGTGTGAGTTGTTGTAACAGGTGTGACTAGTTGTAACAGGTGTGAGTAGTTGTAACAGGTGTGAGTAGTTGTAACAGGTGTGACTAGCTGTAACAGGTGTGACTAGTTGTAACAGGTGTGACTAGTTGTAACAGGTGTGAGTAGTTGTAACAGGTGTGACTAGTTGTAACAGGTGTGACTAGTTGTGACTAGTTGTAACAGGTGTGAGTGGTTGTAACAGGTGTGACTAGTTGTAACAGGTGTGAGTAGTTGTAACAGGTGTGAGTAGTTGTAACAGGTGTGACTAGTTGTAACAGGTGTGACTAGTTGTAACAGGTGTGACTAGTTGTAACAGGTGTGAGTAGTTGTAACAGGTGTGAGGTGTTGTAACAGGTGTGACTAGTTGTAACAGGTGTGAGTAGTTGTAACAGGTGTGACTAGTTGTAACAGGTGTGAGTAGTTGTAACGGGTGTGACTAGTTGTAACAAGTGTGACTAGTTGTAACAGGTGTGACTAGTTGTAACAAGTGTGACTAGTTGTAACAGGTGTGACTAGTTGTAACAGGTGTGACTAGTTGTAACAGGGGTGACTAGTTGTAACAGGTGTGAGTAGTTGTAACAGGTGTGACTAGTTGTAACAGGTGTGAGTAGTTGTAACAGGTGTGACTAGTTGTAACAGGTGTGAGTAGTTGTAACAGGTGTGAGTTGTTGTAACAGGTGTGAGTAGTTGTAACAGGTGTGACTACTTGTAATAGGTGTGAGTAGTTGTAACAGGTGTGACTAGTTGTAACAGGTGTGACTAGTTGTAATAGGTGTGAGTAGTTGTAACAGGTGTGACTAGTTGTAATAGGTGTGAGTAGTTGTAACAGGTGTGACTAGCTGTAACAGGTGTGACTAGTTGTAACAGGTGTGACTAGTTGTAACAGGTGTGAGTAGTTGTAACAGGTGTGACTAGTTGTAACAGGTGTGACTAGTTGTGACTAGTTGTAACAGGTGTGAGTGGTTGTAACAGGTGTGACTAGTTGTAACAGGTGTGAGTAGTTGTAACAGGTGTGAGTAGTTGTAACAGGTGTGACTAGTTGGAACAGGTGTGAGTAGTTGTAACAGGTGTAACTAGCTGTAACAGGTGTGACAAGTTGGAACAGGTGTGACTAGTTGGAACAGATGTGAGTAGTTGTAACAGGTGTGACTAGTTGTAACAGGTGTGACTAGTTGTAACAGGTGTGAGTAGTTGTAACAGGTGTGAGGTGTTGTAACAGGTGTGACTAGTTGTAACAGGTGTGAGTAGTTGTAACAGGTGTGACTAGTTATAACAGGTGTGAGTAGTTGTAACGGGTGTGACTAGTTGTAACAAGTGTGACTAGTTGTAACAGGTGTGACTAGTTGTAACAAGTGTGACTAGTTGTAACAGGTGTGACTAGTTGTAACAGGTGTGACTAGTTGTAACAGGGGTGACTAGTTGTAACAGGTGTGAGTAGTTGTAACAGGTGTGACTAGTTGTAACAGGTGTGAGTAGTTGTAACAGGTGTGAGTAGTTGTAACAGGTGTGAGTTGTTGTAACAGGTGTGAGTAGTTGTAACAGGTGTGACTAGTTGTAATAGGTGTGAGTAGTTGTAACAGGTGTGACTAGTTGTAATAGGTGTGAGCTAGTTGTAACAGGTGTGACTAGCTGTAACAGGTGTGACTAGTTGTAACAGGTGTGACTAGTTGTAACAGGTGTGAGTAGTTGTAACAGGTGTGAGTAGTTGTAACAGGTGTGACTAGTTGGAACAGGTGTGAGTAGTTGTAACAGGTGTGACTAGCTGTAACAGGTGTGACAAGTTGGAACAGGTGTGACTAGTTGGAACAGATGTGAGTAGTTGTAACAGGTGTGACTAGTTGTAACAGGTGTGAGTAGTTGTAACAGGTGTGACTAGTTGTAACAGGTGTGAGTAGTTGTAACAGGTGTGAGTTGTTGTAACAGGTGTGACTAGTTGTAACAGGTGTGAGTAGTTGTAACAGGTGTGACTAGTTGTAACAGGTGTGACTAGCTGTAACAGGTGTGACTAGTTGTAACAGGTGTGACTAGTTGTAACAGGTGTGAGTAGTTGTAACAGGTGTGACTAGTTGTAACAGGTGTGACTAGTTGTGACTAGTTGTAACAGGTGTGACTAGTTGTAACAGGTGTGAGTAGTTGTAACAGGTGTGACTAGTTGTAACAGGTGTGAGTAGTTGTAACAGGTGTGACTAGTTGTAACAGGTGTGAGTAGTTGTAACAGGTGTGAGTTGTTGTAACAGGTGTGAGTAGTTGTAACAGGTGTGACTACTTGTAATAGGTTTGAGTAGTTGTAACAGGTGTGACTAGTTGTAACAGGTGTGACTAGTTGTAATAGGTGTGAGTAGTTGTAACAGGTGTGACTAGTTGTAATAGGTGTGAGTAGTTGTAACAGGTGTGACTAGCTGTAACAGGTGTGACTAGTTGTAACAGGTGTGACTAGTTGTAACAGGTGTGAGTAGTTGTAACAGGTGTGACTAGTTGTAACAGGTGTGACTAGTTGTGACTAGTTGTAACAGGTGTGAGTGGTTGTAACAGGTGTGACTAGTTGTAACAGGTGTGAGTAGTTGTAACAGGTGTGAGTAGTTGTAACAGGTGTGACTAGTTGGAACAGGTGTGAGTAGTTGTAACAGGTGTGACAAGTTGGAACAGGTGTGACTAGTTGGAACAGATGTGAGTAGTTGTAACAGGTGTGACTAGTTGTAACAGGTGTGAGTAGTTGTAACAGGTGTGACTAGTTGTAACAGGTGTGAGTAGTTGTAACAGGTGTGAGTTGTTGTAACAGGTGTGACTAGTTGTAACAGGTGTGAGTAGTTGTAACAGGTGTGACTAGTTGTAACAGGTGTGACTAGCTGTAACAGGTGTGACTAGTTGTAACAGGTGTGACTAGTTGTAACAGGTGTGAGTAGTTGTAACAGGTGTGACTAGTTGTAACAGGTGTGACTAGTTGTGACTAGTTGTAACAGGTGTGAGTGGTTGTAACAGGTGTGACTAGTTGTAACAGGTGTGAGTAGTTGTAACAGGTGTGAGTAGTTGTAACAGGTGTGAGTAGTTGTAACAGGTGTGACTAGTTGTAACAGGTGTGAGTAGTTGTAACAGGTGTGACTAGTTGTAACAGGTGTGACTAGCTGTAACAGGTGTGACTAGTTGTAACAGGTGTGACTAGTTGTAACAGGTGTGAGTAGTTGTAACAGGTGTGACTAGTTGTAACAGGTGTGACTAGTTGTGACTAGTTGTAACAGGTGTGACTAGTTGTAACAGGTGTGAGTAGTTGTAACAGGTGTGAGGTGTTGTAACAGGTGTGACTAGTTGTAACAGGTGTGAGTAGTTGTAACAGGTGTGACTAGTTGTAACAGGTGTGAGTAGTTGTAACGGTGTGACTAGTTGTAACAAGTGTGACTAGTTGTAACAGGTGTGACTAGTTCTAACAAGTGTGACTAGTTGTAACAGGTGTGACTAGTTGTAACAGGTGTGACTAGTTGTAACAGGGGTGACTAGTTGTAACAGGTGTGAGTAGTTGTAACAGGTGTGACTAGTTGTAACAGGTGTGAGTAGTTGTAACAGGTGTGACTAGTTGTAACAGGTGTGAGTAGTTGTAACAGGTGTGAGTTGTTGTAACAGGTGTGAGTAGTTGTAACAGGTGTGACTACTTGTAATAGGTGTGAGTAGTTGTAACAGGTGTGACTAGTTGTAACAGGTGTGACTAGTTGTAATAGGTGTGAGTAGTTGTAACAGGTGTGACTAGTTGTAATAGGTGTGAGTAGTTGTAACAGGTGTGACTAGCTGTAACAGGTGTGACTAGTTGTAACAGGTGTGACTAGTTGTAACAGGTGTGAGTAGTTGTAACAGGTGTGACTAGTTGTAACAGGTGTGACTAGTTGTGACTAGTTGTAACAGGTGTGAGTGGTTGTAACAGGTGTGACTAGTTGTAACAGGTGTGAGTAGTTGTAACAGGTGTGAGTAGTTGTAACAGGTGTGACTAGTTGGAACAGGTGTGAGTAGTTGTAACAGGTGTGACTAGCTGTAACAGGTGTGACAAGTTGGAACAGGTGTGACTAGTTGGAACAGATGTGAGTAGTTGTAACAGGTGTGACTAGTTGTAACAGGTGTGACTAGTTGTAACAGGTGTGAGTAGTTGTAACAGGTGTGAGGTGTTGTAACAGGTGTGACTAGTTGTAACAGGTGTGAGTAGTTGTAACAGGTGTGACTAGTTGTAACAGGTGTGAGTAGTTGTAACGGTGTGACTAGTTGTAACAAGTGTGACTAGTTGTAACAGGTGTGACTAGTTGTAACAAGTGTGACTAGTTGTAACAGGTGTGACTAGTTGTAACAGGTGTGACTAGTTGTAACAGGGGTGACTAGTTGTAACAGGTGTGAGTAGTTGTAACAGGTGTGACTAGTTCTAACAGGTGTGAGTAGTTGTAACAGGTGTGACTAGTTGTAACAGGTGTGAGTAGTTGTAACAGGTGTGAGTTGTTGTAACAGGTGTGAGTAGTTGTAACAGGTGTGACTACTTGTAATAGGTTTGAGTAGTTGTAACAGGTGTGACTAGTTGTAACAGGTGTGACTAGTTGTAATAGGTGTGAGTAGTTGTAACAGGTGTGACTAGTTGTAATAGGTGTGAGTAGTTGTAACAGGTGTGACTAGCTGTAACAGGTGTGACTAGTTGTAACAGGTGTGACTAGTTGTAACAGGTGTGAGTAGTTGTAACAGGTGTGACTAGTTGTAACAGGTGTGACTAGTTGTGACTAGTTGTAACAGGTGTGAGTGGTTGTAACAGGTGTGACTAGTTGTAACAGGTGTGAGTAGTTGTAACAGGTGTGAGTAGTTGTAACAGGTGTGACTAGTTGGAACAGGTGTGAGTAGTTGTAACAGGTGTGACTAGCTGTAACAGGTGTGACAAGTTGGAACAGGTGTGACTAGTTGGAACAGATGTGAGTAGTTGTAACAGGTGTGACTAGTTGTAACAGGTGTGAGTAGTTGTAACAGGTGTGACTAGTTGTAACAGGTGTGAGTAGTTGTAACAGGTGTGAGTTGTTGTAACAGGTGTGACTAGTTGTAACAGGTGTGAGTAGTTGTAACAGGTGTGACTAGTTGTAACAGGTGTGACTAGCTGTAACAGGTGTGACTAGTTGTAACAGGTGTGACTAGTTGTAACAGGTGTGAGTAGTTGTAACAGGTGTGACTAGTTGTAACAGGTGTGACTAGTTGTGACTAGTTGTAACAGGTGTGAGTGGTTGTAACAGGTGTGACTAGTTGTAACAGGTGTGAGTAGTTGTAACAGGTGTGAGTAGTTGTAACAGGTGTGACTAGTTGTAACAGGTGTGACTAGTTGTAACAGGTGTGAGTAGTTGTAACAGGTGTGACTAGTTGCAACAGGTGTGAGTAGTTGTAACAGGTGTGAGGTGTTGTAACAGGTGTGACTAGTTGCAACAGGTGTGAGTAGTTGTAACAGGTGTGACTAGTTGTAACAGGTGTGAGTAGTTGTAACAGGTGTGACTAGTTGTAACACGTGTGACTAGTTGTAACAGGTGTGACTAGTTGTAACAGGTGTGACTAGTTGGAACAGGTGTGACTAGTTGTAACAGGGGTGACTAGTTGTAACAGGTGTGAGTAGTTGTAACAGGTGTGACTAGTTGTAACAGGTGTGAGTAGTTGTAACAGGTGTGACTAGTTGTAACAGGTGTGAGTAGTTGTAACAGGTGTGACTAGTTGTAACAGGTGTTAGTAGTTGTAACAGGTGTGAGTTGTTGTAACAGGTGTGAGTAGTTGTAACAGGTGTGACTAGTTGTAATAGGTGTGAGTAGTTGTAACAGGTGTGACTAGTTGTAACAGGTGTGACTAGTTGTAACAGGGGTGACTAGTTGTAACAGGTGTGAGTAGTTGTAACAGGTGTGACTAGTTGTAACAAGTGTGACTAGTTGTAACAGGTGTGACTAGTTGTAACAGGTGTGACTAGTTGTAACAGGTGTGATTAGTTGTAACAGGTGTGACTAGTTGTAACAGGGGTGACTAGTTGTAACAGGTGTGAGTAGTTGTAACAGGTGTGACTAGTTGTAACAGGTGTGAGTAGTTGTAACAGGTGTGACTAGTTGTAACAGGTGTGAGTAGTTGTAACAGGTGTGACTAGTTGTAACAGGTGTGAGTAGTTGTAACAGGTGTGAGTTGTTGTAACAGGTGTGAGTAGTTGTAACAGGTGTGACTAGTTGTAATAGGTGTGAGTAGTTGTAACAGGTGTGACTAGTTGTAACAGGTGTGACTAGTTGTAATAGGTGTGAGTAGTTGTAACAGGTGTGACTAGTTGTAACAGGTGTGAGTAGTTGTAACAGGTGTGACTAGCTGTAACAGGTGTGACTAGTTGTAACAGGTGTGACTAGTTGTAACAGGTGTGAGTAGTTGTAACAGGTGTGACTAGTTGTAACAGGTGTGACTAGTTGTGACTAGTTGTAACAGGTGTGAGTGGTTGTAACAGGTGTGACTAGTTGTAACAGGTGTGAGTAGTTGTAACAGGTGTGAGTAGTTGTAACAGGTGTGACTAGTTGTAACAGGTGTGACTAGTTGTGACTAGTTGTAACAGGTGTGAGTGGTTGTAACAGGTGTGACTAGTTGTAACAGGTGTGACTAGTTGTAACAGGTGTGAGTAGTTGTAACAGGTGTGACTAGTTGTAACAGGTGTGAGTAGTTGTAACAGGTGTGAGTTGTTGTAACAGGTGTGACTAGTTGTAACAGGTGTGAGTAGTTGTAACAGGTGTGACTAGTTGTAACAGGTGTGAGTAGTTGTAACAGGTGTAACTAGTTGTAACAGGTGTGACAAGTTGGAACAGGTGTGACTAGTTGGAACAGGTGTGAGTAGTTGTAACAGGTGTGACTAGTTGTAACAGGTGTGACTAGTTGTAACAGGTGTGAGTAGTTGTAACAGGTGTGACTAGTTGTAACAAGTGTGACTAGTTGTAACAGGTGTGAGTAGTTGTAACAGGTGTGAGTAGTTGTAACAGGTGTGACTAGTTGTAACAAGTGTGACTAGTTGTAACAGGTGTGACTAGTTGTAACAGGTGTGACTAGTTGTAACAGGTGTGACTAGTTGTAACAGGGGTGACTAGTTGTAACAGGTGTGAGTAGTTGTAACAGGTGTGACTAGTTGTAACAGGTGTGAGTAGTTGTAACAGGTGTGACTAGTTGTAACAGGTGTGAGTAGTTGTAACAGGTGTGACTAGTTGTAACAGGTGTGAGTAGTTGTAACAGGTGTGAGTTGTTGTAACAGGTGTGAGTAGTTGTAACAGGTGTGACTAGTTGTAATAGGTGTGAGTAGTTGTAACAGGTGTGAGTTGTTGTAACAGGTGTGACTAGTTGTAACAGGTGTGAGTAGTTGTAACAGGTGTGAGTAGTTGTAACAGGTGTGACTAGCTGTAACAGGTGTGACTAGTTGTAACAGGTGTGACTAGTTGTAACAGGTGTGAGTAGTTGTAACAGGTGTGACTAGTTGTAACAGGTGTGACTAGTTGTGACTAGTTGTAACAGGTGTGAGTGGTTGTAACAGGTGTGACTAGTTGTAACAGGTGTGAGTAGTTGTAACAGGTGTGAGTAGTTGTAACAGGTGTGACTAGTTGTAACAGGTGTGACTAGTTGTAACAGGTGTGACTAGTTGTAACAGGTGTGAGTAGTTGTAACAGGTGTGAGGTGTTGTAACAGGTGTGACTAGTTGTAACAGGTGTGAGTAGTTGTAACAGGTGTGACTAGTTGTAACAGGTGTGAGTAGTTGTAACGGGTGTGACTAGTTGTAACAAGTGTGACTAGTTGTAACAGGTGTGACTAGTTGTAACAAGTGTGACTAGTTGTAACAGGTGTGACTAGTTGTAACAGGTGTGACTAGTTGTAACAGGGGTGACTAGTTGTAACAGGTGTGAGTAGTTGTAACAGGTGTGACTAGTTGTAACAGGTGTGAGTAGTTGTAACAGGTGTGACTAGTTGTAACAGGTGTGAGTAGTTGTAACAGGTGTGAGTTGTTGTAACAGGTGTGAGTAGTTGTAACAGGTGTGACTACTTGTAATAGGTGTGAGTAGTTGTAACAGGTGTGACTAGTTGTAACAGGTGTGACTAGTTGTAATAGGTGTGAGTAGTTGTAACAGGTGTGACTAGTTGTAATAGGTGTGAGTAGTTGTAACAGGTGTGACTAGCTGTAACAGGTGTGACTAGTTGTAACAGGTGTGACTAGTTGTAACAGGTGTGAGTAGTTGTAACAGGTGTGACTAGTTGTAACAGGTGTGACTAGTTGTGACTAGTTGTAACAGGTGTGAGTGGTTGTAACAGGTGTGACTAGTTGTAACAGGTGTGAGTAGTTGTAACAGGTGTGAGTAGTTGTAACAGGTGTGACTAGTTGGAACAGGTGTGAGTAGTTGTAACAGGTGTGACTAGCTGTAACAGGTGTGACAAGTTGGAACAGGTGTGACTAGTTGGAACAGATGTGAGTAGTTGTAACAGGTGTGACTAGTTGTAACAGGTGTGACTAGTTGTAACAGGTGTGAGTAGTTGTAACAGGTGTGAGGTGTTGTAACAGGTGTGACTAGTTGTAACAGGTGTGAGTAGTTGTAACAGGTGTGACTAGTTGTAACAGGTGTGAGTAGTTGTAACGGGTGTGACTAGTTGTAACAAGTGTGACTAGTTGTAACAGGTGTGACTAGTTGTAACAAGTGTGACTAGTTGTAACAGGTGTGACTAGTTGTAACAGGTGTGACTAGTTGTAACAGGGGTGACTAGTTGTAACAGGTGTGAGTAGTTGTAACAGGTGTGACTAGTTGTAACAGGTGTGAGTAGTTGTAACAGGTGTGACTAGTTGTAACAGGTGTGAGTAGTTGTAACAGGTGTGAGTTGTTGTAACAGGTGTGACTAGTTGTAACAGGTGTGACTACTTGTAATAGGTGTGAGTAGTTGTAACAGGTGTGACTAGTTGTAACAGGTGTGACTAGTTGTAATAGGTGTGAGTAGTTGTAACAGGTGTGACTAGTTGTAATAGGTGTGAGTAGTTGTAACAGGTGTGACTAGCTGTAACAGGTGTGACTAGTTGTAACAGGTGTGACTAGTTGTAACAGGTGTGAGTAGTTGTAACAGGTGTGACTAGTTGTAACAGGTGTGACTAGTTGTGACTAGTTGTAACAGGTGTGAGTGGTTGTAACAGGTGTGACTAGTTGTAACAGGTGTGAGTAGTTGTAACAGGTGTGAGTAGTTGTAACAGGTGTGACTAGTTGGAACAGGTGTGAGTAGTTGTAACAGGTGTGACTAGCTGTAACAGGTGTGACAAGTTGGAACAGGTGTGACTAGTTGGAACAGATGTGAGTAGTTGTAACAGGTGTGACTAGTTGTAACAGGTGTGAGTAGTTGTAACAGGTGTGACTAGTTGTAACAGGTGTGAGTAGTTGTAACAGGTGTGAGTTGTTGTAACAGGTGTGACTAGTTGTAACAGGTGTGAGTAGTTGTAACAGGTGTGACTAGTTGTAACAGGTGTGACTAGCTGTAACAGGTGTGACTAGTTGTAACAGGTGTGACTAGTTGTAACAGGTGTGAGTAGTTGTAACAGGTGTGACTAGTTGTAACAGGTGTGACTAGTTGTGACTAGTTGTAACAGGTGTGACTAGTTGTAACAGGTGTGAGTAGTTGTAACAGGTGTGAGGTGTTGTAACAGGTGTGACTAGTTGTAACAGGTGTGAGTAGTTGTAACAGGTGTGACTAGTTGTAACAGGTGTGAGTAGTTGTAACGGGTGTGACTAGTTGTAACAAGTGTGACTAGTTGTAACAGGTGTGACTAGTTGTAACAAGTGTGACTAGTTGTAACAGGTGTGACTAGTTGTAACAGGTGTGACTAGTTGTAACAGGGGTGACTAGTTGTAACAGGTGTGAGTAGTTGTAACAGGTGTGACTAGTTGTAACAGGTGTGAGTAGTTGTAACAGGTGTGACTAGTTGTAACAGGTGTGAGTAGTTGTAACAGGTGTGAGTTGTTGTAACAGGTGTGAGTAGTTGTAACAGGTGTGACTACTTGTAATAGGTGTGAGTAGTTGTAACAGGTGTGACTAGTTGTAACAGGTGTGACTAGTTGTAATAGGTGTGAGTAGTTGTAACAGGTGTGACTAGTTGTAATAGGTGTGAGTAGTTGTAACAGGTGTGACTAGCTGTAACAGGTGTGACTAGTTGTAACAGGTGTGACTAGTTGTAACAGGTGTGAGTAGTTGTAACAGGTGTGACTAGTTGTAACAGGTGTGACTAGTTGTGACTAGTTGTAACAGGTGTGAGTGGTTGTAACAGGTGTGACTAGTTGTAACAGGTGTGAGTAGTTGTAACAGGTGTGAGTAGTTGTAACAGGTGTGACTAGTTGGAACAGGTGTGAGTAGTTGTAACAGGTGTGACTAGCTGTAACAGGTGTGACAAGTTGGAACAGGTGTGACTAGTTGGAACAGATGTGAGTAGTTGTAACAGGTGTGACTAGTTGTAACAGGTGTGACTAGTTGTAACAGGTGTGAGTAGTTGTAACAGGTGTGAGGTGTTGTAACAGGTGTGACTAGTTGTAACAGGTGTGAGTAGTTGTAACAGGTGTGACTAGTTGTAACAGGTGTGAGTAGTTGTAACGGGTGTGACTAGTTGTAACAAGTGTGACTAGTTGTAACAGGTGTGACTAGTTGTAACAAGTGTGACTAGTTGTAACAGGTGTGACTAGTTGTAACAGGTGTGACTAGTTGTAACAGGGGTGACTAGTTGTAACAGGTGTGAGTAGTTGTAACAGGTGTGACTAGTTGTAACAGGTGTGAGTAGTTGTAACAGGTGTGACTAGTTGTAACAGGTGTGAGTAGTTGTAACAGGTGTGAGTTGTTGTAACAGGTGTGAGTAGTTGTAACAGGTGTGACTACTTGTAATAGGTTTGAGTAGTTGTAACAGGTGTGACTAGTTGTAACAGGTGTGACTAGTTGTAATAGGTGTGAGTAGTTGTAACAGGTGTGACTAGTTGTAATAGGTGTGAGTAGTTGTAACAGGTGTGACTAGCTGTAACAGGTGTGACTAGTTGTAACAGGTGTGACTAGTTGTAACAGGTGTGAGTAGTTGTAACAGGTGTGACTAGTTGTAACAGGTGTGACTAGTTGTAATAGGTGTGAGTAGTTGTAACAGGTGTGACTAGTTGTAATAGGTGTGAGTAGTTGTAACAGGTGTGACTAGCTGTAACAGGTGTGACTAGTTGTAACAGGTGTGACTAGTTGTAACAGGTGTGAGTAGTTGTAACAGGTGTGACTAGTTGTAACAGGTGTGACTAGTTGTGACTAGTTGTAACAGGTGTGAGTGGTTGTAACAGGTGTGACTAGTTGTAACAGGTGTGAGTAGTTGTAACAGGTGTGAGTAGTTGTAACAGGTGTGACTAGTTGGAACAGGTGTGAGTAGTTGTAACAGGTGTGACTAGCTGTAACAGGTGTGACAAGTTGGAACAGGTGTGACTAGTTGGAACAGATGTGAGTAGTTGTAACAGGTGTGACTAGTTGTAACAGGTGTGAGTAGTTGTAACAGGTGTGACTAGTTGTAACAGGTGTGAGTAGTTGTAACAGGTGTGAGTTGTTGTAACAGGTGTGACTAGTTGTAACAGGTGTGAGTAGTTGTAACAGGTGTGACTAGTTGTAACAGGTGTGACTAGCTGTAACAGGTGTGACTAGTTGTAACAGGTGTGACTAGTTGTAACAGGTGTGAGTAGTTGTAACAGGTGTGACTAGTTGTAACAGGTGTGACTAGTTGTGACTAGTTGTAACAGGTGTGAGTGGTTGTAACAGGTGTGACTAGTTGTAACAGGTGTGAGTAGTTGTAACAGGTGTGAGTAGTTGTAACAGGTGTGACTAGTTGTAACAGGTGTGACTAGTTGTAACAGGTGTGAGTAGTTGTAACAGGTGTGACTAGTTGTAACAGGTGTGAGTAGTTGTAACAGGTGTGAGGTGTTGTAACAGGTGTGACTAGTTGTAACAGGTGTGAGTAGTTGTAACAGGTGTGACTAGTTGTAACAGGTGTGAGTAGTTGTAACAGGTGTGACTAGTTGTAACACGTGTGACTAGTTGTAACAGGTGTGACTAGTTGTAACAGGTGTGACTAGTTGGAACAGGTGTGACTAGTTGTAACAGGGGTGACTAGTTGTAACAGGTGTGAGTAGTTGTAACAGGTGTGACTAGTTGTAACAGGTGTGAGTAGTTGTAACAGGTGTGACTAGTTGTAACAGGTGTGAGTAGTTGTAACAGGTGTGACTAGTTGTAACAGGTGTGAGTAGTTGTAACAGGTGTGAGTTGTTGTAACAGGTGTGAGTAGTTGTAACAGGTGTGACTAGTTGTAATAGGTGTGAGTAGTTGTAACAGGTGTGACTAGTTGTAACAGGTGTGACTAGTTGTAACAGGGGTGACTAGTTGTAATAGGTGTGAGTAGTTGTAACAGGTGTGACTAGTTGTAACAGGTGTGACTAGTTGTAATAGGTGTGAGTAGTTGTAACAGGTGTGACTAGTTGTAATAGGTGTGAGTAGTTGTAACAGGTGTGACTAGCTGTAACAGGTGTGACTAGTTGTAACAGGTGTGACTAGTTGTAACAGGTGTGAGTAGTTGTAACAGGTGTGACTAGTTGTAACAGGTGTGACTAGTTGTGACTAGTTGTAACAGGTGTGAGTGGTTGTAACAGGTGTGACTAGTTGTAACAGGTGTGAGTAGTTGTAACAGGTGTGAGTAGTTGTAACAGGTGTGACTAGTTGTAACAGGTGTGACTAGTTGTGACTAGTTGTAACAGGTGTGAGTGGTTGTAACAGGTGTGACTAGTTGTAACAGGTGTGACTAGTTGTAACAGGTGTGAGTAGTTGTAACAGGTGTGACTAGTTGTAACAGGTGTGAGTAGTTGTAACAGGTGTGAGTTGTTGTAACAGGTGTGACTAGTTGTAACAGGTGTGAGTAGTTGTAACAGGTGTGACTAGTTGTAACAGGTGTGAGTAGTTGTAACAGGTGTAACTAGTTGTAACAGGTGTGACAAGTTGGAACAGGTGTGACTAGTTGGAACAGGTGTGAGTAGTTGTAACAGGTGTGACTAGTTGTAACAGGTGTGAGTAGTTGTAACAGGTGTGACTAGTTGTAACAGGTGTGAGTAGTTGTAACAGGTGTGAGTTGTTGTAACAGGTGTGACTAGTTGTAACAGGTGTGAGTAGTTGTAACAGGTGTGACTAGTTGTAACAGGTGTGAGTAGTTGTAACAGGTGTGACTAGCTGTAACAGGTGTGACTAGTTGTAACAGGTGTGACTAGTTGTAACAGGTGTGAGTAGTTGTAACAGGTGTGACTAGTTGTAACAGGTGTGACTAGTTGTGACTAGTTGTAACAGGTGTGAGTGGTTGTAACAGGTGTGACTAGTTGTAACAGGTGTGAGTAGTTGTAACAGGTGTGAGTAGTTGTAACAGGTGTGACTAGTTGTAACAGGTGTGACTAGTTGTAACAGGTGTGAGTAGTTGTAACAGGTGTGACTAGTTGTAACAGGTGTGAGTAGTTGTAATAGGTGTGAGGTGTTGTAACAGGTGTGACTAGTTGTAACAGGTGTGAGTAGTTGTAACAGGTGTGACTAGTTGTAACAGGTGTGAGTAGTTGTAACAGGTGTGACTAGTTGTAACAAGTGTGACTAGTTGTAACAGGTGTGACTAGTTGTAACAGGTGTGACTAGTTGTAACAGGTGTGACTAGTTGTAACAGGGGTGACTAGTTGTAACAGGTGTGAGTAGTTGTAACAGGTGTGACTAGTTGTAACAGGTGTGAGTAGTTGTAACAGGTGTGACTAGTTGTAACAGGTGTGAGTAGTTGTAACAGGTGTGACTAGTTGTAACAGGTGTTAGTAGTTGTAACAGGTGTGAGTTGTTGTAACAGGTGTGAGTAGTTGTAACAGGTGTGACTAGTTGTAATAGGTGTGAGTTGTTGTAACAGGTGTGACTAGTTGTAACAGGTGTGAGTTGTTGTAACAGGTGTGAGTTGTTGTAACAGGTGTGACTAGTTGTGACTAGTTGTAACAGGTGTGACTAGTTGTAACAGGTGTGAGTAGTTGATAAGCCAAATGGTTGTGTGTGTGTGTGTGGACATTTATTTGAGAAGGCCACTTGACTTTATCTGAGTGTGTGTGTGTGCCCATATCTGTGAGTGTCACTGCAACACAGGACCATGTTATTGTTGCAAACATGGTTTATCAAGGGCCATTCCTGGCATCAGTCCAACACAGAGTGATTCATAATGTACTGAAATAAAACATAATATACTTCTACAACATGTGGTATAGAAATGTACAATGTCAATCAACTGTCATAGACACAAGAACTCTTACTACGAGATTTCAGGATTGTATTATGAGAGCGAGTCCCACCATTGACTACGAGACCGTTTCAACAGTGTTTTTCAATTCACCTTGGGTGTTTGTGTGTGGGGACTGAACTAAATGCTTGTCCCTGGTAGTCTACAGAGGGCTAGGCTACGGCGCAGACTCAAGACAACACATTCCTTCGACGCTTCACTTTCTCAGTTGACGCGACGGCGACACGGCGACGGTTTCTGACGTGAAGCAAGGATACATTAGCAGCTTTGGTCTAGATAATATCTTCTTCGCATGACTGCGACCCGACACAGACCAACTATTTGCAACGCTGCAAAGTGCGCATTTGCTGTCACATTCGGACGGATCATAACGTCAGAACGGTGCATTACAAACCCCCGGGGTTGGTGTGCGGTGCGTCCCAAAAAAACAAGAGGACGACATGTACAGGCCTAATCTTTGAACGTCTCGGGCATATCCGTTACCGAGATGAATTTGACACTGGATTAAGGTTTCGGTTCTGGCAGTTTGCCACGCTCCGTTCTAAAGCACCGAAAAAGGGAAGGGCTTTCTGTCTTTACTACTATGTTAGGTTACCGTCGCTTCCTGGTTTCTTTGCGGATAAATAAAGAACTATTTACAACCAATTACGGAATAAAAACGGATGTTAAAACTGAGATGATGTATAGCATGACCGCGAATGGGAGCGCGTCGTGAGGTCCACCGTTTGATTGTTTTTAATCTGCACATCTGTTTATGTCCTTCTCCCGGGAGATTTACTGACTGACTGAGTAGCCTGAATATTACAACAACAAAACATCTATCCTGATTTGGACATCCGGACGTCGATGACTCTATAGGCTATTCCACCGGGATCTAACCGACGCAGCCAACCGTCACCACGCATGGGTCAGCCGGGGGCTCGGATCCCCCGGGGCTGGAGGACTCAGGCCCGCTGCCAGGAGGATGTCGACCCGGAGAGGGAGAAGCAATGGGTGGAACTGTTCGACGAACTGGACTTGAACAGTGATGGAGTCATCGATATCCACGAGCTCCGGGTGGGGTTGGCGAAACGTGGGCTCTCCCGCCGCGCGGTGGACCGGGTAAGCAGCCAACGAGCCCGGGCAGCAACTCGGCTGTCATTCTGTATACCTTGATGATGATCACGAATTACGTTCTTTACGTGAAACGTTTGGCTATAGCCTAAACTCACACGGTGGGGTTCCCCCTAGCCATCACCAGCCACTAGTTGCATGTTGTGTGTGTGTGTGTGTGTGTGTGTGTGTGTGTGTGTGTGTGTGATGTCACTGATGAGGATTCCCCCGTGTATCTGCATCACCCATACTTTTTTCACCTCTTCCATGTTCTATCCTACTCTGTTCTATTCTACTCTGTTCTATCCTACTCTGTTCTATTCTACTCTGTTCTATTCTACTCTGTTCTATCCTACTCTGTTCTATCCTACTCTGTTCTATTCTACTCTGTTCTATCCTACTCTGTTCTATCCTACTCTGTTCTATCCTACTCTGTTCTATTCTACTCTATTAGACTCCTCAACAGGTCAGACAGTAGTCTGTGCTGTGGGTAGATTGGATATGTATTTGACTGTATTAGGCTCAGACAAGAACAGGGTGGTGAATTCCACAGTATAGACCAGGGGTGGGCAACTCCAGTCCTCTGGGGCTGAGTGGTGTCACACCATTCCCCCATCCCTAGCAAACACATCTGGTTAAACTAATGACAATTTAAACTGAAGATCATGATCTGTACCCCTGCATACTGACTCGGTACCGTACCCCTGCATACTGACTCGGTACCCCATACCCCTGCATACTGACTCGGTACCGTACCCCTGCATACTGACTCGGTACCGCACCCCTGCATACTGACTCGGTACCGTTATTGTTATGTTATTGTGTTACTTTTTATTCTTTTTTACTTTAGTTTATTTGGTAAATATTTTCGTAACTCTTCTTGAACTGCACTGTTGGTTAATAAGTAAACATTTCACGGTAAGGTCTACACTTGTTGTATTCGGCGCATCTGACAAATAAAGCTTGATTTGATGATTACATTATTATTGGAGTCAGGTGTGTTAGCTGGGGCTGGGGGCAAACATTTGACACCAATCAGGGCCCCGGGGACTGCAGTTGCCCATCCCTGGTTTAAGCTATACGAAGGTAGCCTGAGTGCCAGTCAGTTTGTGCTATCATGCCAAACATGTCTTGACAAGGACAGCAATGGAGCTGGCAAAAGCACTAACACATCTGGGACCACCAGGCTATATGAAGATAGATAGGTAACCTCCTGGGACCACCAGGCTATATGAAGATAGATAGGTAACCTCCTGAGACCATCAGGCTATATGAAGATAGATAGGTAACCTCCTGGGACCACCAGGCTATATGAAGATAGATAGGTAACCTCCTGAGACCACCAGGCTATATGAAGATAAATAGGTAACCTCCTGGGACCACCAGGCTATATGAAGATAGGTAACCTCCTGAGACCACCAGGCTATATGAAGATAGATAGGTAACCTCCTGGGACCACCAGGCTATATGAAGATAGATAGGTAACCTCCTGGGACCACCAGGCTATATGAAGATAGATAGGTAACCTCCTGAGACCACCAGGCTATATGAAGATAGATAGGTAACCTCCTGGGACCACCAGGCTATATGAAGATAGATAGGTAACCTCCTGGGACCACCAGGCTATATGAAGATAGATAGGTAACCTCCTGGGACCACCAGGCTATATGAAGATAGATAGGTAACCTCCTGGGACCACCAGGCTATATGAAGATAGATAGGTAACCTCCTGGGACCACCAGGCTATATGAAGATAGATAGGTAACCTCCTGAGACCACCAGGCTATATGAAGATAGATAGGTAACCTCCTGGGACCACCAGGCTATATGAAGATAGATAGGTAACCTCCTGAGACCACCAGGCTATATGAAGATAGATAGCTAACCTCCTGAGACCACCAGGCTATATGAAGATAGATAGGTAACCTCCTGAGACCAGCAGGCTATATGAAGATAGATAGGTAACCTCCTGAGACCACCAGGCTATATGAAGATAGATAGGTAACCTCCTGAGACCACCAGGCTATATGAAGATAGATAGGTAACCTCCTGAGACCACCAGGCTATATGAAGATAGATAGGTAACCTCCTGAGACCAGCAGGCTATATGAAGATAAATAGGTAACCTCCTGAGACCACCAGGCTATATGAAGATAGATAGGTAACCTCCTGAGACCAGCAGGCTATATGAAGATAGATAGGTAACCTCCTCAATGTGTTTGTATGTTTCATCAACAACAAAAAAATATATATATTATTTTGATACCACAAGGGGTCTTAAAATTCGAAATCAAGTAGCAAAATTATCCTTGGTATGACTTTTTTTTTAAAGTCCACGTTAGTTTAGTAGATGCAGGAACTCCACTATATTTCTCAGCTAATATATTTGTATATAGGCTATTATAGGTAAGAGAAGTGCATGAACTCAAGCAGTATAAAAGCCTGAGATGCCGGTCCTCAGCTCCACTAAGCTCCTGCCCAAGTTAAACACTGCTCACAGTAAAGACTGTGTCCCAAATAGAACCTTATTCCTTATACATAGGTAATATAGGGTTCCATTTGGGACACAGACAGTATAGGCCTGCCCTACTACTGTACTGCATATGTTGTCTTAGGTCTCTCTTTATGTAGTGGTGTCTCTCTTTATGTAGTGGTGTCTCTCTTTATGTAGTGGTGTCTCTCTTTATGTAGTGGTGTCTCTCTTTATGTAGTGGTGTCTCTCCTTTTGTAGTGGTGTCTCTCTTTATGTAGTGGTGTCTCTCTTTATGTAGTGTTGTCTCTCTTTATGTAGTGGTGTCTCTCTTTATGTAGTGGTGTCTCTCTTTATGTAGTGGTGTCTCTCTTTTTGTAGTGGTGTCTCTCTTTATGTAGTGGTGTCTCTCTTTATGTAGTGGTGTTTCTCTTTATGTAGTGTTGTCTCTCTTTATGTAGTGGTGTCTCTCTTTATGTAGTGGTGTCTCTCTTTTGTAGTGGTGTCTCTCTTTATGTAGTGGTGTCTCTCTTTATGTAGTGGTGTTTCTCTTTATGTAGTGGTGTCTCTCTTTATGTAGTGGTGTCTCTCTTTATGTAGTGGTGTCTCTCTTTATGTAGTGGTGTTTCTCTTTATGTAGTGGTGTCTCTCTTTTTGTAGTGTTGTCTCTCTTTATGTAGTGGTGTCTCTCTTTATGTAGTGGTGTCTCTCTTTATGTAGTGGTGTGGTGTCTCTCTTTATGTAGTGGTGTCTCTCTTTTTGTAGTGGTGTCTCTCTTTATGTAGTGGTGTCTCTCTTTATGTAGTGGTGTCTCTCTTTATGTAGTGTTGTCTCTCTTTATGTAGTGGTGTCTATCTTTATGTAGTGTTGTCTCTCTTTATGTAGTGTTGTCTCTCTTTATGTAGTGGTGTCTCTCTTTATGTAGTGTTGTGGTGTCTCTCTATATGTAGTGTTGTGGTGTCTCTCTTTATGTAGTGTTGTGGTGTATCTCTTTATGTGGTGTTGTGGTATCTCTCTTTATGTAGTGTTGTGGTGTCTCTCTTTATGTAGTGGTGTCTCTCTTTATGTAGTGGTGTCTCTCTTTATGTAGTGTTGTGTTGTCTCTCTTTATGTAGTGTTGTGGTGTCTCTCTTTATGTAGTGTTGTGGTGTCTCTCTATATGTAGTGTTGTGGTGTCTCTCTTTATGTAGTGTTGTGTTGTCTCTCTTTATGTAGTGGTGTCTCTCTTTATGTAGTGTTGTGTTGTCTCTCTTTATGTAGTGGTGTCTCTCTTTATGTAGTGTTGTGGTGTCTCTCTTTATGTAGTGTTATGGTGTTTCTCTTTATGTAATGTTGTGGTGTCTCTCTTTATGTAGTGTTGTGGTGTCTCTCTTTATGTAGTGGTGTCTCTCTTTATGTAGTGTTGTGGTGTCTCTCTTTATGTAGTGGTGTCTCTCTTTATGTAGTGTTGTGGTGTTTCTCTTTATGTAGTGTTGTGGTGTCACTCTTTATGTAGTGTTGTGGTGTTTCTCTTTATGTAATGTTGTGGTGTCTCTCTTTATGTAGTGTTGTGGTGTTTCTCTTTATGTAGTGTGGTGTCTCTCTTTATGTAGTGGTGTCTCTCTTTATGTAGTGTTGTGGTGTTTCTCTTTATGTAGTGTTGTGGTGTTTTTGTAGTGTGTGTCTCTCTTTATGTAGTGTTGTGGTGTCTCTCTTTATGTAGTGGTGTCTCTCTTTATGTAGTGTTGTGGTGTCTCTCTTTATGTAGTGTTGTGGTGTCTCTCTTTATGTAGTGTTGTGGTGTCTCTCTTTATGTAGTGGTGTCTCTCTTTATGTAGTGGTGTCTCTCGTTATGTAATGTTGTGGTGTTTCTCTTTATGTAATGTTGTGGTGTTTCTCTTTATGTAATGTTGTGGTGTTTCTCTTTATGTAATGTTGGGTGTTTCTCTTTATGTAGTGGTGTTTCCTTTATGTAATGTTGTGTGTCTCCCTTATGTAGTGTTGTGGTGTTTCTCTTATGTAGTGTTGTGGTGTCTTCTTATGTAACGTTGGGTGTTTCCCTTTATGTAGTGTTGGGTGTCCCCTATGTAGTGGTGTCCTTTATGTAATGTGTGGTGTCTCTCTTTATGTAATGTTGTGGTGTTTCTCTTTATGTAATGTTGTGGTGTTTCTCTTTATGTAATGTTGTGGTGTTTCTCTTTATGTAGTGGTGTTTCTCTTTATGTAATGTTGTGGTGTTTCTCTTTATGTGATGTTGTGGTGTTTCTCTTTATGTAATGTTGTGGTGTATCTCTTTATGTGGTGTTGTGGTGTTTCTCTTTATGTAATGTTGTGGTGTCTCTCTTTATGTAGTGTTGTGGTGTTTCTCTTTATGTAATGTTGTGGTGTCTCTCTTTATGTAATGTTGGGGTGTTTCTCTTTATGTAGTGTTGTGGTGTCTCTCTTTATGTAATGTTGTGGTGTTTCTCTTTATGTAATGTTGTGGTGTCTCTCTTTATGTAGTGTTGTGTTGTCTCTCTTTATGTAGTGGTGTCTCTCTTTATGTAGTGGTGTCTCTCTTTATGTAGTGTTATGGTGTATCTCTTTATGTAGTGTTGTGGTGTTTCTCTTTATGTAATGTTGTGGTGTCTCTCTTTATGTAATGTTGTGGTGTCTCTCTTTATGTAGTGGTGTCTCTCTTTATGTAGTGTTGTGGTGTCTCTCTTTATGTAGTGGTGTCTCTCTTTATGTAGTGTTGTGGTGTCTCTCTTTATGTAGTGGTGTCTCTCTTTATGTAGTGTTGTGGTGTTTCTCTTTATGTAGTGGTGTCTCTCTTTATGTAGTGTTGTGGTGTTTCTCTTTATGTAATGTTGTGGTGTTTCTCTTTATGTAGTGGTGTCTCTCCTTATGTAGTGTTGTGGTGTCTCTCTTTATGTAGTGTTGTGGTGTTTCTCTTTATGTAATGTTGTGGTGTTTCTCTTTATGTAGTGGTGTCTCTCTTTATGTAGTGTTGTGGTGTCTCTCTTTATGTAGTGTTTGTGGTGTTTCTCTTTATGTATGTGGTGTCTCTCTTTATGTAGTGTTGTGGTGTCTCTCTTTATGTAATGTTGTGGTGTCTCTCTTTATGTAGTGTTGTGGTGTTTCTCTTTATGTAGTGGTGTCTCTCTTTATGTAGTGTTGTGGTGTCTCTCTTTATGTAGTGTTGTGGTGTCTCTCTTTATGTAATGTTGTGGTGTCTCTCTTTATGTAGTGAGGTGTCTCTCTTTATGTAATGTTGTGGTGTCTCTCTTTATGTAGTGTTGTGGTATCTCTCTTTATGTAATGTTGTGGTGTTTCTCTTTATGTAATGTTGTGGTGTTTCTCTTTATGTGGTGTTGTGGTGTTTCTCTTTATGTAATGTTGTGGTGTTTCTCTTTATGTAGTGTTGTGGTGTCTCTCTTTATGTAGTGTTGTGGTGTTTCTCTTTATGTAGTGTTGTGGTGTTTCTCTTTATGTAGTGTTGTGTTTCTCTTATGTAATGTTGTGGTGTCTCTCTTTATGTAGTGTTGTGGTGTTTCTCTTTATGTAATGTTGTGGTGTTTCTCTTTATGTAGTGTTGGTGTCTCTCTTTATGTAGTGTTGTGGTGTCTCTCTTTATGTAGTGTTGTGGTGTTTCTCTTTATGTAATGTTGTGGTGTCTCTCTTTATGTAATGTTGTGGTGTCTCTCTTTATGTAATGTTGTGGTGTTTCTCTTTATGTAGTGTTGTGGTGTCTCTCTTTATGTAATGTTGTGGTGTCTCTCTTTATGTAATGTTGTGGTGTTTCTCTTTATGTAGTGTTGTGGTGTCTCTCTTTATGTAGTGGTGTTTCTCTTTATGTAGTGTTGGTGTCTCTCTTTATGTAGTATTGTCGTGTTTCTCTTTATGTAGTTGTGGTGTTTCTCTTTATGTAATGTTGTGGTGTTTCTCTTTATGTAATGTTGTGGTGTCTCTCTTTATGTAGTGTTGTGGTGTTTCTCTTTATGTATTGTCAGGTGTCTTCTCTTTATGTAGTGTGGTGCCTTCTCTCTTTATGTAGTGTTGTGGTGTTTCTCTATGTAATGTTGTGGTGTCTCTCTTTATGTAGTGGTGTCTCTCTTTATGCAGTGTTGTGGTGTTTCTCTTTATGTAATGTTGTGGTGTCTCTCTTTATGTAATGTTGTGGTGTCTCTCTTTATGTAATGTTGTGGTGTTTCTCTTTATGTAATGTTGTGGTGTCTCTCTTTATGTAATGTTGTGGTGTTTCTCTTTATGTAGTGTTGTGGTGTTTCTCTTTATGTAGTGGTATTCTCTTTATGTAATGTTGTGGTGTCTCTCTTTATGTAGTGTTGTGGTGTTTCTCTTTATGTAATGTTGTGGTGTCTCTCTTTATGTAGTGTTGTGGTGTCTCTCTTTATGTAATGTTGTGGTGTCTCTCTTTATGTAATGTTGTGGTGTTTCTCTTTATGTAATGTTGTGGTGTTTCTCTTTATGTAATGTTGTGGTGTTTCTCTTTATGTAGTGTTGTGGTGTTTCTCTTTATGTAATGTTGTGGTGTTTCTCTTTATGTGGTGTTGTGGTGTCTCTCTTTATGTAATGTTGTGGTGTTTCTCTTTATGTAATGTTGTGGTGTTTCTCTTTATGTAATGTTGTGGTGTTTCTCTTTATGTAATGTTGTGGTGTTTCTCTTTATGTAATGTTGTGGTGTTTCTCTTTATGTAGTGTTGTGGTGTCTCTCTTTATGTAGTGTTGTGGTGTTTCTCTTTATGTAGTGTTGTGGTGTTTCTCTTTATGTAGTGTTGTGGTGTTTCTCTTTATGTAATGTTGTGGTGTCTCTCTTTATGTAATGTTGTGGTGTTTCTCTTTATGTAGTGTTGTGGTGTCTCTCTTTATGTAATGTTGTGGTGTTTCTCTTTATGTAATGTTGTGGTGTCTCTCTTTATGTAGTGTTGTGTTGTTTCTCTTTATGTAGTGTTGTGTCTCTCTTTATGTTTGTTGTGGTGTCTCTCTTTATGTGGTGTTGTGGTATCTCTTTATGTAGTGTCGTGGTGTTTCTCTTTATGTAAGTGGGTGTCATGTAGTGTTGTGGTGTCTCTCTTTATGTAGTGGTGATCTCTCTTTATGTAGTGTTGTGGTGTCTCTCTTTATGTAGTGGTGTTTCTCTTTATGTAGTGTTGTGGTGTCTCCTCTTTATGTATTGTGGTGTCTCTCTTTATGTAGTGTTGTGGTGTTCTCTCTTTATGTAGTGTTGTGGTGTTTCTCTTTATGTGGTGTTGTGGTGTTTCTCTTTATGTAATGTTGTGGTGTCTCTCTTTATGTAGTGTTGTGGTGTCTCTCTTTATGTAGTGGTGTCTCTCTTTATGTAGTGTTGTGGTGTCTCTCTTTATGTAGTGTTGTGGTGTCTCTCTTTATGTAATGTTGTCTTTATCTAGTGGTGTCTCTCTTTATGTAGTGTTGTGGTGTCTCTCTTTATGTAGTGTTTGGTGTTTCTCTTTATGTAATGTGGTGTCTCTCTTTTGTGTGTTGTGGTGTTTCTCTTTATGTAATGTTGTGGTGTTTCTCTTTATGTAGTGTTGTGGTGTCTCTCTTTTGAGTTTCTCTTTATGTAGTGTTGTGGTGTTTCTCTTTATGTAGTGTTGTGGTGTTTCTCTTTATGTAATGTTGTGGTGTCTCTCTTTATATAGTGGTGTCTCTTTTATTGTTGTGGTGTCTCTCTTTATGTAGTGTTGTGGTGTCTCTCTTTATGCAATGTTGTGGTGTCTCTCTTTATGTAATGTTGTGGTGTCTCTCTTTATGTAGTGTTGTGGTGTATCTCTTTATGTAGTGTTGTGGTGTTTCTCTTTATGTAGTGGTGTTCTCTTTATGTAGTGTTGTGGTGTCTCTCTTTATGTAGTGTTGTGGTGTTTCTCTTTATGTATGTTGTGGTGTTTCTCTTTATCTGTGGTGTCTCTCTTTATGTATGTGGTGTTCTCTTTATGTAGTGTTGTGGTGTTTCTCTTTATGTAATGTTGTGGTGTCTCTCTTTATGTAAGCTGTGGTGTCTCTCTTTATGTAGTGTTGTGGTGTTTCTCTTTATGTAATGTTGTGGTGTTTCTCTTTATGTAGTGTTATGGTGTCTCTCTTTATGTAGTGTTGGTGTCTCTTTATGTGTGTTATGGTGTCTCTCTTTATGTAATGTTGTGGTGTCTCTCTTTGTGTAATGTTGTGGTGTCTCTCTTTATGTAATGTTGTGGTGTTTCTCTTTATGTAGTGTTGTGGTGTCTCTCTTTATGTATTTGTGGTGTCTCTCTTTATGTTTGTGGTGTATCTCTTTATGTGGTGTTGTGGTGTCTCTCTTTATGTAATGTTGTGGTGTTTCTCTTTATGTAATGTTATGGTGTTTCTCTTTATGTAATGTTGTGGTGTCTCTCTTTATGTAATGTTGTGGTGTCCTCTCTTTATGTTGTTGTGGTGTCTCTCTTTATGTTGTTGGGTGTTTTTATTTGGTGCTCTCTTTATGTAGTGTTGTGGTGTTTCTCTTTATGTAATGTTGTGGTGTCTCTCTTTATGTAGTGTTGTGGTGTATCTCTTTATGTAGTGTTATGGTGTCTCTCTTTTGTAATGTTGTGGTGTCCTCTCTTTATGTAATGTTGTGGTGTCTCTCTTTATGTAGTGTTGTGTTGTCTCTCTTTGGTGTCTCTCTGAGTGGTGTCCTCTTATGTAGTGTTATGGTGTCTCTCTTTATGTAGTGTTGTGGTGTCTCTCTTTATGTAATGTTGTGGTGTCTCTCTTTATGTAATGTTGTGGTGTCTCTCTTTATGTAGTGGTGTCTCTCTTTATGTAGTGTTGTGGTGTCTCTCTTTATGTAGTGTTGTGTCTCTCTTTATGTAGTGCTTGTGGTGTCTCTCTTTTATGTTGTGGTGTCTCTCTCTTGTTGTGTTGTCCTCTGGGGTGTCCCATGTAATGTTGTGGTGTCCTCATGCAGTGTCAGGTAGTTTCTCTCCCATGCAATGCCAGGCTCTCCTTATGCGCATCGTTGTAGGCCTCTCTTATGTAATTATTGTATGTCTCTTTATGCACCAAGTCAGGCGTTTCCCTTTATGCACATATGTGGTGTTTCCTCTTATGCAATGCTTGTGGTGTTTCTCTTTATGTGAGTATTGTGGTATCTCCCTTTATGTAGTGTTGTGGTGTTTCTCTTGGCGGTCGTTGTGGTGTTTCTCTTTATGGTAACGTTGTGGTGCTTCTCTTTATGCAGTGTTGTGGTGTTTCTCTTGTAATGTTGTGGTGTTTCTTATGTAACGTTGTGGTGCTCTCTATGTAATGCTTGTGGCATCCCTTTATGCAGGTTGTGGCGTTTCCTATGCATCGTTGTGGTGTTTCTCTTCGCAGTGTAACGTTGCGGCGTTCTTCTATGTAGTGTTTGTAGGTTTCTCTCATGCAATGTTGTGGTGTTTCCTTCTATGCAACGTTGTGGTGGCTCTCCTTTATGCAACGTTGTGGTGTCCCCTTTATGTAGAAAGGCCAGGCGTTTCCTTTTGCACGTCAGGTGTTCCATTTATGTAACGTTGTGGTGTCTCTCCTTTATGCAGTGCTGCGGTGCTTCTCGAAATGTAGTTGTCAGGTGTTCCCTTTATGCAGTGTCATAGTTTCTCTTTATGTAGTGTTGTGGTGTTTCTCCTTATGCACTGTTGTGGTGTTTCTTATGCAATGCTGTGGTGTTTCTTATGTAACGTTTTGTGTTCTGTTTATGTAGTGTTGTGGTGTTCCTCCTTTTTGGCCAGGTTTCTCCTCATGTAATGTTGTGGTGTTTCTCTTGCGGTAGTGTTGTGTTTCTCCCTTTATGTAATGTTGTATGTCTCTCATGCAGTGCGGTTGTGGTGTTTCCTTTATGTAACGTTGTGGTGTCCTCTCATGTAATTGTGTACAGGTCTCTCATGTAACGTTGTGGTGTCCCCTTTATGGTCGTCAGGTGTCTCTCATGTAGCGTGTTGTGGTGTTTTCCTTTATGTAGTGTTGTGGTGTTTCTCTTTCATGGTGGTGTCCTCCCTTATGTAGTGTCAGGTGTCTCTTTATGTAGTGTCAGGAGGTTTCCTTATGTAACGTTGTGGTGCTCCCTCTTTATCCAGTGGTCTCTCATGTAGTGTCAGGCGGCCCCCTCTTATGCAGTTGTCAGGCGTTTCCCCTATGTAACGTTGTGGTGTCTCCCTGATGTAACGTTGTGGTGTCTCCCTTACGTAACGCTGTGGTGTTTCAATGCAGTGTCAGGGTGTTTCCTTTATGTAACGTTGTGGCGTCCCCTTATGCAGTGTTGTGGTGTTTCCTTTATGCAGCGTTGTGGTGTCTCCCTTTATGTAAGTGGTACTTCATGTAGTGGTGTCTCTATGTAGCATTGTGGTGTCTCCTTTATGTAGCAGGTCTCCCTATGTAGTGTTGTGGTGTTTTTCCTTATGCAGTGTCAGGTGTTTCTCCTTATGCAGTGTCAGGTGTCTTGCGTAGGTGTTTCTCTTTATGTAGTGGTGT
>NW_025548442.1:0-5039 GCF_905237065.1 Salmo salar | reverse complement strand
ATTCACCTAACATCCCGTGAATTTACTAAATTAAAAACAATTTACAAACGCTCACAAAAACATAACAATTATTTTAAGAATTATAGATACAGAACTCCTTAATGCAATCGCGGTGTCCAACTTTAAAATAGCTTGAAAGCACATTTTGCAATATTCTGAGTAGATAGTTCGCCATCATGGCTAGCTATTTTGACACCCACCAAGTTTAAAATACCAAAAAACTCAGATTTACTATAAGAAAAATTGGGATTACCTTTGCTCGTTCTTCATCAGAATGCAATTCCAGGACTTCTACTTCAATAACAAAATGTTGGTTTGGTTCCAAATAATCCATAGTTATATCCAAATAGCGCCGTTTTGTTGTGCTGGAAGACACTATCCGAAGGGTAACGAAGGGTGATGCGCGCGTTTCTTGACAAAAATGTCGTGCTTATTCCCATTACCGTATTTCAAGCATGTCAAACGCTGTTTAAAAAGTTAAATTTTATGCGATTTTTCGTAAAAAGTGATAATATCTCCGACCGGGAGTCGCTGTTTTCAGTCAAAGACTAAGTAAGCAAAATGGAATTTCTCGCACGCGCACGCCAGTCTCATTGTTCTCAGATCGACCACTATCAAAATGCGCTACTGTTTTTCAGCCATGGTCTGCAAAGTCATCATTCAACGCTTCACGCCTTCTGGGAGAATATGGAGCATTTAGAAAACGCTGCTACAGCAGAGATCTGTTTTGGATAGATGACTAAGAAGGCCAAGATATGGTCAGAGAGGGCGCCTTCCTGTTCGGAATCTTCTCTCAGGTTTGGCCTGCCAAAATGAGTTCTGTTATACTCACAGACACCATTCAAAACAGTTTTAGAAACTTTGGAGTGTTTTCATCCAAAGCTGTAATAATTATAGCATATTCTAGTTTCTGGGCAGAAGTAATAATCAGATTAAATCGGGTACATTTTAATCCGGCCGTGAAAAATACTGCCCCTATCCATAACAAGTTAATCCAAAGTAAGACAAACTTTTCTCAAAATGTCTGAAGAAGCCAGTCAAGCAGGTAGAATCAGTCAATTTAGCTTTAGCCCAAGCTAAGTTTCTTTCATGAAATCTTTCAGACAATTAATGCGTGAACCATGGATTAGAGCCGTTCTTAACCCTTGGTTTTTTTATGGGTGCTGATCTGCAACAGAGTTAAACTGAGAGGTAAAACATTTAAAGATCTGAATCAGAGATAGAAGACACACCCTCCCAATCATACATCCCTAGGTCATATAGGAAATGTTGCTCATTGAAAGTTATGACACGTCTACGCATACCTCTAATATGGTGCAATGGAACAATAGTCACAATGTTAATCCATATTTCTGAACCCCTGCTCTCATCCTTGGCCTCTGACCTTTAACCCTTGTCTGTAGTTAAAATGGAGGAGCGGGACAGAAGTCAGCCCCCCGTCCCGCAGGACCAGTCGGGTGGAGCAGGTGGTATGTAATGGCTACGACGCTCCAGGGATTCCAGCAGCAGGTTAGTACTAACCAGGCCGGCCACGAACAGGTTAGCTTTGGCATTATGCCCTACTCAGTTTGGGTTTGACCGTTAGCCAGGAAGCTGCAATGGGTTTGTCTGCTAGATCTGGGGGTAGTAATGGTTTTGTCTAGGTTAGCCTGGGTCTAGTAATGGTTTTGTCTAGGTTAGCCTGGGGGCTAGTAATGGTTTTGTCTAGTTAGCCTGGGGCCTAGTAATGGGCTCTTGTCTAAATGGTTTTGTTTGGGTTAGCCTGGGGCCTAGTAATGGTTTTGTCTAGGTTAGCCTGGGGGCCAGTAATGGGTTTGTCTAAATGGTTTTGTTTGGGTTAGCCTGGGGGCTAGTAATGGTTTTGTCTAGGTTACTGGGGTCTAGTAAATGGGCTTGTCTAAATGGTTTTGTTTCTGGGTTAGGCCTGGTTATTCAAGGCAATATTCGACATCATCTGTAGCAGACTATTATGATGAAGTGTTTCCTTGTTTGTTTTGTGGATTGGCTGATACCTTGCCTTCTGTTGTCCTCCCTTTGATTGGATGACATCTCCATTTGTATGGTTCCCCGATTCTGATTGTCTGCTACCTTGTCCTCTCTCTGATTCTGCTAATACCTGGTCTCTACCCCAATCAGAGAGCGAATCCTGGTAGATGGGAAGGCAGCTGCGGGGGAGAGTCTAGCAGTCAGGACCAGAAGAACAACTACCCGGTTAGACTGACCGTCCAGATCCTACGAGACCCCTCCTCAACACTCATGGACTCACCCTGGACACCTCAGACACCCATATACTGGCAGGACGTCTACCCCAGGTAGGCTACATAACCTTTCTAGGGTTGGTGGGACAAAATCGCTTTCCACCTACATAACAGCCAGGTGGAACTTGGCTGCTATTCAAATACCTTAGAAATGCTATTACTTCAATTTCTCAAACATATGACTATTTTACACCATTTTAAAGACAAGACTCTCGTTAATCTAAATCCACACTGTCCGATTTCAAAAAGGCTTTTACAACGAAAAGCAAAACATTAGATTATGCCGTCAGCAGAGTACCCAGCCAGAAATAATCAGACACCCATTTTTCAAGCTAGCATATAATGTCAAGCATAAAACCAAACCACAGCTAAATGCAGCACTAACCTTTGATGACCTTTCATCAGATGACAAACTTAGGACATTATGTTATACAATACATGCATGTTTTGGTTAATTAAGTTCATATTTATATCAAAAACAGCTTTTTACATTAGCATGTGACGTCTAGAACTAGCATACCCCGCAAAACTTCCCGGTGAATTGACTAAATTACCTACTTATAAACGCTCACAAAAACATAATAATTATATTAAGAATTATAGATACAGAACTCCTTATGCACTCGCTATGTCCGATTTTAAACAGCTTTTCGGTGAAAAGCACATTTTGCAATATTCTGAGTAGATAGCCAGCCATTAGGGCCTAAAGGCCTAGACACCCACCAAGTTTAGCCCCTCACCAAAGTCAGATTTACTATAAGAAATATTTGATTACCTTTGCTGTTCTTCATCAAAATGCAATTCCAGGACTTCTACTTCAACAACAAATGCTGGCTTGGTTCAAAAATAATCCATAGTTATGTTCAAATATCTTCTGTTTTGTTCGCATGTCAAGACACTATCCGAAGTGTGTTAGCGGGTGGGATACCACGCTTCGGGTGACAAAAAATTCTAAATATTCCATTACCGTATCACATGTCAACCGCTGTTTAAAATCAATTTTTTATGCCATATTTTTCTCATAAAAAGCGATAATATTCAGACCCGGGAAACCCTGTTTTAGTACAAAGAGAGAAAATAAAAACATGGGGTCGCTCGTGCACACGCCTACAGTCTCATTGTCCTCTGATAGACCACTTACCAAAGGCGCTAATGTTTTTCAGCCAGGCTGCAAAGACATGATCCAGCTTTTTTCCGCCTTCTGAGAGCCTATGGGAGCCGTGAGAAGTGTCAATACAGCAAAGATCCAAAAATTTTCAACAAAGAGAGTCAAGAAGCCCAAGAATGGTCAGAGAGGGCACTTCCTGTACAGAATCTTCTCAGGTTTTTGCCTGCCATATGAGTTCTGTTATACTCACAGACACCATTCAAACAGTCAGAAACTTTAGGGTGTTTTCTATCCAAAGACAATAATTATATGCATATTTCTGGGCAGTAGTAATAACCAGATTAATCGCATCCGCCGCAAATACTGCCCACTACCCTCAACAGGACAAACATGACATAGAGCTATCATAACCCTGGACATAGGACTACATTGTCATGAGTTTTCCCCAAGCCACAACAGGTTAACAATCAACATCTGATGAGAAAAACAGCAAGGGAAAGAAAAACAATATATGGTTTCAGAGTCACTTGAAGATTTGATTTAATAACGGTTGGTTGGGTAAGGGCAGAAATCAGACCAATTAGTTATGCTGTTGAATTCCACGGGCAGTCTTTGACCAATCACCCTTGCAAAAACTGGAGATCCTGGCAGTCTTGCTAGTTACTCCATTAGGTACAGGACCAACTACATCCTCCAGAGCATCATAGTCTGGTGGATGAGGTACCCTCCGCCCCCTGATCCACCCCGCAGAGCCTGACTCAGCCGATCACCTCAGAGCCAGACCCCTCCTGGTTCTCACCCTGGTTTTCACCCTGGTCCTCATCACCTCACCATCATTATCTAAACCCAGTTGCGATGTCTGCCTGGGCTTCTTGTCCAGCCTCCGGCTTGTTCAGACACTCACTCCCACCCTGAGTCCCCTCAGCCTCTTTGGTGGTGGTTCCATCCAGCTCTCTCCTCCAGGAGGCACAGTTGGCTCTGTAGGGCCTGGAGGGTCAGGGGGTGATGGCATCAAGGCCTAGGGTGGTGCCCCGAGCCTGGGTAAGGTGGGGTCTGAGGACCCTTCTTTACCCTGGAGGAGGAGGTGGACCATTGGGCCTTAAGGAGATCATGTATCATCTCAGACCCATGTACCTCCAAAAACCTGGGACACTCCTCTTCTTCCTTCTCCTTTCTCTCTCATCCCCTATCCATCTCCTCACTGGGGGCTGTGTTTGGAGGGGCTGGTGTGCATGAGTGTGTCGAGGGAGGGATCAGATGGAGGGAGGGGTTCCAAGTAGAGGAGGAAAAAATTGAGGATGCCAGGAGAAACTAGGAATGATGGGTAAGAGAAGAGGGAGGAACATCTGCATTCTGGTCAATGGAACGTTTGCATTCTGGTCAATGGAACGCCTGCATTCTGGTCAATGGAACGCTTCAGACTTCGGTCAAATGGAACATCCGCATTCTGGTCAATGGAACGCCTGCACCTGGGGCAATGGAACTTGCATTCTGGCCAATGGAACGCCCGCATTCTGGCCAATGTAACGTCTGCATTCTGGTCATCGGAACGCCTGCATTCTGGGCAATGAAACGTCTGCATTCTGGGCAATGGAACGTCTGCATTCTGGCAATGTAACGTCTGTATTCTGGGCAATGGAACGCCCGTATTCTGGTCAATGGAACGCTCCATT
>NW_025548441.1:0-13463 GCF_905237065.1 Salmo salar | reverse complement strand
TGTGTCCTCCTCCCAGAGTGCTAAAACCTTGGCGTGATCCTGACAACACCCTGTCGTTCTCCACTAACATCAAGGCGGTGACCCGATCCTGTAGGTTCATGCTCTACAACATTACCGTACGACCCTGCCTCACACAGAGACGAGGCGCAGGTCCCTAAATCAGGCACTTGTCATCTCCCGTCTGGATTACTGCAACTACGCTGTTGGCTGGAGAGGCTCCCCTGCCTGTGCCATTAAACCCCTACAACTCATCAGACCCCACGTCCTGGTGTTCCAACCTTCCCAAGTTCTCTCCACGTCACCCGCTCCTCCGCTCTCTCCACGGCTTCCCGGTTGAAGCTCGCATCCGCTACAAGACCATGGTGATTGCCTACGGAGCTGTGAAGGGAGCGGCACCTCCAGCCTCACCTTCAGGCTCTGAGTCAGGCCCTACACCCAAACAAGGGCACTGCGTTCATCCACCACTGGCCTGCTGGCCCCCTACCTCTGAGGAAGCACAGTTCCCGCTCAGCCCAGTCAAAACTGTTCGCTGCTCTCACCCAAGCAATGGTGGAACAGCTCCCTCACTACGTCGACCCGAGTCAATCACCCCTTCCAGAACACCTAACCCACCTCTTTAAGGAATACCTCGGATAATAATTCCTTCATTAAAAATTTAATTCCACTATTGTAAGGTGGTTTGTTCCCTGATATCATAAAGGTGAATGCACCATTTTGTAGGAGTCGCTCTGATCGTCTGCTAAATAAACTTAAATTAAATGTAAATCAAATAAAACCCCTCAATCCACACTACACACTGACACCATTGTAAGATAAATTGCCCCCATTTATCTTCCGAGTTTGTACTGTAGATGAGCCTAAACTGGATTTTAACTCATCCTACAATCTAATCTATCCCTCATCTCAACTTATCAGACCTCCAGTACACCTATCGTCCACCATCCCCTAAACCCTCTGCTCTTCCGCCCAGGATCTCACGTAGTCACTGCCTCATTGCCTGCATCCTAGATGGGTCCGCGGTCAAACGACCACCCCTCATCACTGTCAAAGCTCTTAAAACACTTCAGCGAACAGGCCTTTCTAATCGACCGGTGGCCGGGTATCCTGGAAGGATATTGACCTCATTCCGTCAGTAGAGGTTATTATTTAAAAGTGCTTTCCTCACCATCATGGGCAAATGCATGCCCCCATTCAAAAATGTTGAACTAAGAACAGATATAGCCCTTGGTTCACTCCAGACTTGACTGCCTTGACCAGCATCCAAAAACATCCCTATGCCATACTGCATTAGCATCGAACAGCCCCCACGTTATGCAACTTTTCAGGGAAGTTGGAATCAATATACACAGGCAGTTAGGAAAGCAAAGCCTAGCTTTTCAAACAGAAATGCTACATCCTATAGCACAAACTCCAAAAGTTCTGGGACACTGTAAAGTCCATGGAGAGTAAGAGCACCTCCTTCCAGCTGCCCACTGCACCGAGGCTAGGGAACACTGTCACCACCGATAAATCTCGATAATCGAGAATTTCAATAAGCATTTTTCTACGACTGGCCATGCTTTCCATCTAGCTACCTCTACCCCGGCCAACAGCTCTGCACCCCCACAGCAACTTGCCCAAGCCTCCCCCCCACTTCTCCTTCACCCAAATCCAGATAGCTGATGTTCTGAAAGAGCTGCAAAATCTGGACTCCTACAAATCAGCTGGGCTAGACAATCTGGACCCTCTCTTTATAAAATTATCTACCGCAATTGTTGCAACCTCTATTACTAGCCTGTTCAACCACTCTTTTGTATCGCCAGGGATCCCTAAAGATTGAAAGCTGCATGGTCCATCTCCCTCTTAAAAATAGGAAACACTCTAGACCTAAACTGTTACAGACCTATATCTATCCTACCCTGCCGTTCTAAAGTCTTCAAAAGCCAAGTTAACAAACAGATCACCGACCATTTAGAATCCCACCGTACCTTCTCCCGCTATGCAATCTAGTTTCCGAGCTATTGAGCAGACTCAACTTACTCAAATTACTGCCTCGCCTGGTTCACCAACAACTTCTCAGATAGAGTTCATTGTGTCAACGCAGAGATGACACCATTCTGTATACTTCTGGCCCTTCTTTGGACACTGTGTTAACCTCTCTTGGGTAGGGGGCAGTATTTTCACGTCCGGATGAAAAGCGTGCCCAAAGTAAACAGAAGCTAGGATATGCATATAATGGTATGGTATATTTGGATAGAAAACACTCTAAAGTTTCTAAAACTGTTAAAATTATGTCTGTGAGTATAACAGAACTGATATGGCAGGCAAAACCCAGAGGACAAACCATCCCAAAAACAATATATTTCAGCCAACCACTGTTTTCAATGGCTGTCACTTTTATTATAAGGCAAAATCCTCCCAGATTGCAGTTCCTAGGGCTTCCACTAGATGTCAACAGTCTTTAGAAAGAGTTTCATGCTGGTTTTTGGAAAAATTTGCCAGAAATTGTAGTTTTTCTAGGTGGCTCCCATTTTGGCTGTAGTGTTTCCAAGCGCATGGAAGAGAGTGCATTCTTTGGTATTTTTCTCCAGTAAAGACAATAACGATTCTCTGTCTTAAATTTGATTGTTTATTTACGTATTAGGGTACCTAAGGTTTGATTATAAACGTTGTTTGACTTGTTTGGAAAAGTCTATTAGTAATGTTTGGGATTCATTTTGTATGCATTTTGATGGAGGGAAACTGGGTGGATTATTGACTGAAGCGTGCCAGCTGAATTGAGTTTTTATCGATATAAAGAAGGACATTATCGAACAAAAGGACCATTTGTGATGTATCTGGGACCTTTTGGAGTGCCAACAGAAGAAGATCATCAAAGGTAAGACATTTATTATATCGCTTATTTCTGACTTTCGTTGGCGCTGAATGCGGGCGCTGTCCTCAGATAATCACATGGTGTGCTTTCGCCGTAAAGCATTTTTGAAATCTGACACAGCGGCTGGATTAACAAGAAGTTAAGCTTTATTTTGATGTATTACACTTGTGATTTTATGAAAGTTAAATATTTATAATTCTGTAGTTTGAATTTCGCACTCTGCAATTTCAATGGATGTTGCCCATAAGAAGTTATTAACACACCTCCAGACAAGCTTCAATGCCATACAACACTCCTTCGGGGGCCTCCGACAGCTCTTAAATGCAAGTAAAACTAAACTGATCGCTGCCCGCATGCGCCTGCCCATCCAGCATCATTACTCTGGACGGTTCTGACTTAGAATATGTGGACAACTTCAAATACCTAGGTGTCTGGTTAAACTGTAAACTCTCCCTTCCAGACTTACATTCAGCAACTCCAATCCAAAAATTAAATCTAGAATCGGCTTTCTATTTCGCAACAAAGCCTCCTTCACTTATGCTGCTAAACATACCCTCGTGAAACTGACTATCCTACCGATCCTTGACTTGGCGATGTCATTTACAAAATAGCCTCCGACACTCTACTCAGCAAATTGGATGTAGTCTATCACAGTGCCATCCGTTTTGTCACCAAATCCCCATATACTACCCACCACTGCGACCTGTATGCTCTCGTTGGCTGGCCCTCGCTTCATATTTGTCGCCTTACCCACTGGCTCCAGGTCATCTATAAGTCTTTGCTAGGTAAAGCCCCGCCTTATCTCAGCTCACTGGTCACCATAGCAACACCCACCCGTAGCACACGCTCCAGCAGGTATATTTCACTGCTCATCCCCAAAGCCAACTTCTCTTTGGTTGCCTTTTTTTTCAGTTCTCTGCTGCCAATGACTGGAACGAATTGCAAACATCAATGAAGCTGGAGACTTATATCTCCCTCACTAACTTTAAGCATCAGCTGTCAGAGCCGCTTACAGACCATTGCACCTGTACACAGCCCAGCTGTAAATAGCCCACCCAACTGCCTCATCCCCATATTGTTATTTATTTTTTACTCCTTTGCACCCCAGTATCTCTACTTGCACATCTATCACTCCAGTGTTAATGCTAAATTGTAATTATTTCGCCCAATTTATTGCCTTACCTCCCTAATCTTACTAAATTTGCACACACTGTATATAGATTTTTCTATTGCGTTATTGACTGCACGTTTGTTTATCCCATGTGTAACTCTGTGTTGTTTGTGTCGCACTGCTCTGCTTTATCCTGGCCAGGTCGCAAATTCAGTGTGGACATCTACTCATATTTCAGAGCACTCTCATCTGAGTGTGCCAGAGTGCAGAATGACGGATTAATTTACGAACACTCAATACCCGTTGAATATGGCCGGTGTCAGTAAACGTAGGCAGAAAATGTAATTAAATTGTTGCCAGCAGCACAGTTACAGTCACCAACGCTCTGGATAACATGTAAACAGCCCTGTTGTCTGCCATCACTTCCATGATTCAATTCTGGAAGTTTACTCGAAAGACGAGTGAACCATCCCTTCACCTTGTTTTGTTATAACACCTTTGGTCTGACAGACGTTATGTGACAACCAGAATACATTGCATGATGTCAAAAACAACCTTCAAAACCTTCAAAAATAACATGTTATGTGTCCATTACAATCTATGCAAGATTCGGAACGCATGATTTGTCACCAGTACTTGAAAACGTGAATAAAACAGTAAATACATTCTGCGCCATACTATGGTGTGCTTCAGAAGAAATGACACGATATACAGAAACTATAATGATAACGTAATAAGGCATTTACTTTGATAGAACGCGCACATGTCCAACGTTATTATTAATAAGGAAAACAACAATGAATGCAATGCGGGCGCTAGCCATAAAGTGTTTCATAGGGTAAGAGTTTGTGTAAGTTCTGTTCTGACTGGAGAAGTGCAAATGTCTGCATACTTGACCTGGGGAAACACTAGGGAAGTGCTTTGGCTCTCGTCAAATAGAAAAGTTTGTCTGGCTCAGTAATGCCTCAAACGTAAATGTCTGCAACGGTGAAATGGGCTACTTCTATGTGAATTCATGAGGAGGCGGAACACACCTCAATTCAAACTGCTGTTAGAAAATAAAACTTGTTAGAAATAATTTGAAATTGACAAGTTGAAACATAACCTATAGATAATTAGCAGCCATCGTTCCTTGCTTTGAGTGCAGGCGGGTTAACTGTCCTGTTGTGTAAAAATCACATTTTGGAACAGTGAGTACATTCCTGACATCACGTGCATAAAAAACTCATTCTGGGGCGACCATTAGAGATATTTGTTACTCACTGTGAAGAGGATAATCCAGGTAGAGTCAGGCATTCCCCAGGGCAGCTGTCTAGGCCCCTTACTTTTTTCAATCTTTACTAATGACCTGCCACTGGCTCTGAGTAAAGCCAGATGTGTCTATGTATGCTGATGACTCAACGCTATACACGTCAACTACCACAGCAAGTGAAATCACGGCAACACTTAACAAAGTGTTGCAGTCAGTTTCAGAATGGGTGGCAAGAAATAAGTTAGTCCTAAATATTTCAAAAACTAAAAGTATTGTATTTGGGACAAATCATTCACTAAACCCTAAACCTCAACTAAATCTTGTAATGAATAATATTTAAATGTAGCAAATTGAGGAGGCTAAACTTCTTGGTTTATCCCTGTCATAACTGTCATGGTCAAAACATATTGTTGCAACAGTAGCTAAAATGAGAAGAGGTCTGTCCATAACAAAGGGATGCTCTGCCTTCTTAACAATGCTATCAACAAGGCAGGTCCTACAGGCCCTAAAATAAATTCGCACCTGGACTACTGTCCAGTCGTGTGGTCAGGTGCCTCAAAGAGTGATTTAATAAAATTACCATTGGCTCAGAATTTGGCAGCACTGCTGACCCTCAAATGCACACTGAGAGCCAACATGAATAATATGCATGTCAATCTCTCCTGGCCCAAAATGCTAACAGCTCAGATACCCATGCATACCCCCCTTGACAAGAGGTCTCTTCACATTCCCGGAGTCCAGAACAGACTATGAGAGGCGCACTGCACTACATAGAGCCATGACTACATGGAACACTATTCCACATCAAGTAACTCATGCAAGCAGTAAAATCTGATATAAAAACAGATAAAAATACACCTTATGGAACAGTGGGGACTGTGAAGAGACACACACACAGGCACAGATGGGCATACGCACACACATGATAACATACGCACTATACACACACATACACATGGATTTTGTGTTGTAGATATGTGATAGTAGAGTAGTTGCAAGAGGGCACACACTTAATGTGCTTTTAAATCTGTTGTGAAATGTAATTCTATGTTTTTTATTGTATATAACTGCCTTAATTTTGCTGGGCCCCAGGAAGTGGGGATCCATAATAAATACAAATACAAATTTGGAAATGGAAGGGAGATCCATGCGATCATGGCTCTGTTAAATACTGTGTGTTGCCTTGAATTCGTTTTTGACTTGGGGACTGTGAAGACATCCCTGGTGACATGTCTTGTGGGGTATGTATGGGTGTCTAAGCTGAATGTTATTTGATTTTGCAGACAATCTGGCATTTTCATCACAGTAATATTTCTCATAAAAACTAGAACAGAAGCAGTTAATCTCTCATCAACCCTCAACCAGGAAACACTGGCATGCATGTTGTTGATGTTAGTTCTGTATGTGCAGTTAATGGAAATGAGTGCTGCTCTGTTTTGAGCCAGCTGCAGTTTTGCTAGGTCTTTCTTTGCTGCATTTGACCATATTACTGGACAGTAATCAAGATGGGACGAGACCAGAGCCTGAACAACTAGTACAGTTGATCTTTGTGTCAAAAAATGCAGAACATCTTTTATAACAGACAACTTTACAATGATAATGGACCATCCACTGTTATATCTAGGTGTTTAGCGTCCTCGACTTGCTCAAAGGTCACACCATGTATGCACAACTCCAGTTGAGGTTTAGGTCTTAGAATGTATGGAACCAAATATAATGAATGTAATTTTAGATGTATTTAAGACAGTTTATTATTAATCACCCATTCTGAAGCTGACTGTAACACCTTATTTATAATTTCAGTGACTTACTGGCTTTGGGTGCTGCTATGTAGAGTGTGGAATCATCCAAATACAGAGTCATTCTAGCTTTGTAAGACTAGTTGAAAATAATTTGTAAAAATAAAGATTAACGTCCCAAGGTGACACTGATGTTAGAGAAGCTTCCATTGAAGAACTCTCTCTTGTTCTATTGGATAAACAACTCTCCAACAATAGCTACTTCCAGACACATAATGAGAGAACACCCCACTCTGACCATTTTACTCACCCTAGCAGAGCTGGTTGGGCTGTTGCACCTTCTGCACAACACTGTCTGTGTGAGTGGATAATTTAAGTTTGTCTGTGATGTGTACGCCGAGGAACTTAAAACTTTCCACCTTCTCCACTGCTGACCCTTCGATGTGGATAGGGGGGTGCTCTCTCTGCTGTTTCCTGAAGTCCACGATCATCTCCTTCGTTTTGTTGACGTTGAGTGAGAGGTTGTTTTCCTGACACCACACTCTTCACCTCCTCCCTGTAGGCTGTCTCGTCGTTATTGGTAATCAAGCCCACTACTGTTGTGTCATCTGCAAACTTGATGATTGAGTTGGAGGCGTGCATGGCCACGCAGTTGTGGGTGAACAGGGAGTACAGGAGGGGGCTGAGCATGCACCTTTGTGGGGCCCCAGTGTTGAGGGTCAGCGAAGTGGAGATGTTGTTTCCTACCTTCACCACCTGGGGGCGGCCCTTCAGAAAGTCCAGGACCCAATTGCACAGGGCAGGGTTGAGACCCAGGGCCTCCAGCTTGATGATGAGCTTGGAGGGTACTATGGTGTTGAATGCTGAGCTGATATGCACTGTCAACTGTGGAACCTAATATAGACAGGTGTGTGTTCTTTCCAAATCATGTCCAATCAACTGAATTTACCGCAGGTGGACTCCAATCAAGTTGTGGAAACATCTCAAGGATGGTCAATGGAAACAGGATGCATCCACGCTCAAATTCAAGTCGCAGTGCAAAGGGTATGAATACAATAAAAATGTAAATAAGGTATTTCTGTTAAAAAATTTTTTTATAGATTTGATAACATTTCTAAAAACCTGTTTTTCGCTTTGTCATTGTGGGTAATGTGTGTAGATTGCTGAGGATTTTTTTTTTATGTAAGCCATTTTGGAATAAGGCTGTAACGTAACAAAATGTGGAAAAAGTCAAGGGGTCTGCATACTTTCCGACGGAACTGTATGCTGTAGGTTCGAATCAACCGATGATGATGAACCCTGAAGATGGGGCAAATTGCATGACAAGTTGGCCCAGATGAAGCCAGCTGTTATCACTCCCTACATTGCCCCATTCTTCCATGAGCTCACTGAGTTTAAATGAAGACCTCTAGTGAGGTAAGTAAACACACACACACCAGCTTAATATGTCCCTTGTCATCTGTCTTTTTACCCACAGAGTAACAGCCCTGGTCCTCTCTGTCTTTCATTCTATTCTTTCTTTTCCAATGCTTGTCCTAATTAAGGGTGAGAAGAGCTAACACATCAGAACTGAAGAGGATTGTTACGGAGCCCCATGAGGAACACCTGATGTTGTGCTGACTTCTCTAACCTGGATGTTCTCCTGCCCAAACTCTCCCGTTGTGTGTTTCACCGCCTCTGAACCCCCATACCCCTAATTAGAGTTGCCCTTGATCATAGATCTAGGATTGTACCCAATCACACACCCCACACACAGGCACACAATATAGTTTTTAGATTTGTTGTCAGCTTTACAGTATATACATTTACCAGATTCTTCCTCCCATATGGCACTGCTTTTTTAAATAAAGGTTAAATAAAAATAAAATCAAGTAAAATTTAACAAGGCAAGTCAGTTAAGAACAAATTCTTACTTACAATGACGGCCTACCTCGGCCAAACCTTAACGACGCTGGGCCTATGGGACTCCCAATCACGGCCGGTTGTGATACAGCCTGGAATCGAACTAGGGTCTGTAGTGACGCCTCGAGCACTGAGATGCAGTGCCTTAGACCACTGCGGCACTCGGGTGCCATATTTAGGATGGGACCTTAAACGAGTGTCCTGATTCTGTGGTTACTAAAGATCCTATGGCACGTAAGAGTAGGGGTGTTAACCCTGGTGTTCTGGCTAAATTCCCAATCTGGCCCCTCATACCATCATATAACCTTATCATCCCCGGCTTCCAATTGGCTCATTCATCCCCACTCCTCTCCCCCTGTAACTATTCCCCAGGCCAGGTCATTGCTGTAAATAAGAATGTGTTCTCAGTCAACTTCAAGGGTGAAATAAAAAATAAAAAGCGTTACTGATTATCCCAATAACACACATGCACGCAACCATACAACATGCACACACACACACACACACACACACACACACACACACACACACACACACACACACACACACACACACACACACACACACACACACACACACACACACACACACACACACACACACACACACATATGCAATGGCCCTCTGGCCATCTTTCTTTCTTTCACACACATACATGATCTCCCTTTACCCGTTCTCTTTAAACTAACTTGCACTATAGCATTAGTAACCAGGGAGCCCAGTGACTGCTAGAGAGCTTATGCAGCACGCACCAATTTTCTCTCCAGCTTCCCAACCCTTCCCACATCTAGACTCAGGGTGCAAACCCAGGGTCAGCCATACTGTGTAAGCATCTGTTTTCCCTGTTGCCTTGGTGTGTGAGGGCGTGCTAATCCAGCCATACATGCCGTGCACAGGACTGACAGGGACAGCAGCATGGATCAGACCTGGGTGGAAATGCTATTTGAAATCCTTCAAATACTTTGAGCATTTGCTCTAGCCTGCCTGGAGTGCCAGATGGGTGGGGCTTGTGGTTTTGGGACAATTATAAAGAGTATTTGAATCCAGGTCTGGCATGGATCGGGAGCATCAGATAGCATCCCAGACAGAGTCACATGTATGGCTTGTTATACCGTATAGCTTCAATTAAACATGGTCTCAAATAGCCGACTGCCCCTTTTAATAACCGATCTAAAGTCCCTGTTTAGGGGGACCTGCATGGTTCTGGTACCGGGTCCGACAGACATTGTCGCTTACAAATCGATCTGTGGACACCGTAGAGCGAAATTGCTTGCATTTTGCGGTAACCCTGATTCTCACAGACACAGGAGTATGTACATTACCGTTGAAAGTTTGGGGTCACTTAGAAATGTCCTTGTTTTTGAAAGATAAACACGTTTTTTGTCCATTAAAATAACATCAAATTGATCAGAAATACAGTGTAGACATTGTTAATGTTGTAAATGACTATTGTAGCTGGAAACGGCAGATTTTTTTATGGAATATCAACATAGGCGTACAGAGGCCCATTATCAGCAACCATCACTCCTGTGTTCCAATGGCACGTTGTGTTAGCTAATCCAAGTTTATCATTTTAAAAGGCTAATTGATCATTAGCAAACCTGACTTCGGGATGCTGGCCTTCTAGGCAGAGTTCCTCTGTCCAGTGTCTGTGTTCTTTTGCCCATCTTAATCTTTTCTTTTTATTGGCCAGTCTGAGATATGGCTTTTTCTTTGTAACTCTGCCTAGAAGGCCAGCATCCCGGAGTCGCCTCTTCACTGTTGATGTTGAGACTGGTGTTTTGCGGGTACTATTTAATGAAGCTGCCAGTTGAGGACTTGTGAGGCGTCTGTTTTTCAAACTAGACACTAATGTACTTGTCCTCTTCCTCAGTTGTGCACCGGGGCCTCCCACTCTTTCTATTCTGGTTAGAGCCAGTTTGCGCTGTTCTGTGAAGGGAGTAGTACACAACGTTGTACGAGATTTTCAGTTTCTTGGCAATTTCTCGCATGGAATAGCCTTCATTTCTCAGAACAAAAATAGACTGACGAGTTTCAGAAGAAAATGATTTGTTTCTGGCCATTTTGAGCCTGTAATTGAACCCACAAATGCTGATGCTCCAGATACTCAACTACTCAGCAATATGGGCAGATGTTTTGATTGCGAGTGACCTTTAGAAAATATGCACATTTTCTCTAACACTAAATATATTAATATGTATTTTACAGTTATAAGGGTCTTTTTTATAAATTGATTCTACTATACTTACAAAAATATAAGTAATGTCAAGCGTTATTCATACAGTTTGGTTGAATTGGAAATACGTCACATAAAATATTGCTTGTATCCTCAAAAGTGAATACTATTTTTACCAGAAAGTTGAGATTTTAACCTTTCTTGGAGTATGCAGCATTACTAGTTATTGTATATGGCACTCAGGGTAAATAATTACTTTTGGGGATTACATTACATTTAAGATTTTTTTTAATAGTGGGGCAACGGCAAACATTTTTGCAAATAAAGGCCTGTAAATTAATTGTTTATGAGGCTACCAATAATTACCATGCATTGTTTGAGTTTTGTTAGTCAAATTATGGCAATCACCTGTTTTTATTGCCAAAAAGAAACGGCTCACCATTGGCTGCCAACAGCTGAGAACTGCTAGCTAGCTGGCAAGCACAATTGTCACGTTCATTGTAATGATTGGACCAAGGCGCAGCATGAGTAGCATTCCACATCTTTATTATAACGTGAAACTTCAGGAAAATACAAAAACAATAAATGATCAAACGAAACGTGAAGACAGTGAAGTGCAAATAGGCACCTACACAAAAACAAGATCCCACAAAACACAGTGGGGAAATGGCTGCCTAAATATGATCCCCAATCAGAGACAACACTAAACAGCTGCCTCTGATTGGGAACCATACCAAGCACACCAACATAGAAATAAACAACATAGAACACCCCCAGTCACGCCCTGACCTACTATACCATACTTAAGTAAAACATACAACATGAGAATGCAAGAGAATGGTTGTGGACAGGCAAAAGGGTCAAAACCAGTTTAGAGTCCAAAAGGTACCGAAGGGCAGGCAGAATCAAGGTCAGGCCAGGCAGGATGATCAGGCAGGCGGGAAAGAAGTCCAGAGTCAGGCAGGGGATAAAAGCGGGAGGACTATCAAAAAGAGAATAGCAAAAGGAGTACGGGAAAAACACACTGGTTGACTTGACTAACATACAAGATGAACTGGCACAGAGTGACAGGAAACACAGGGATAAATACACTGGGGAAACAAGCGACACCTGGAGGGGGTGGAGACAATAACGAGGACAGGTGAAACTGATCAGGGTGTGACAAGCATACTGTTTTACACAGTAAACAATAGACCTGTCAGGATCATGTTGGCCATTTTTCATTCAAAAAGAAAACCAGCAGAAATAAAGAACTTATTAAAAACATCACAAATTTCAGTTCGGTCACTGATGATCCCAGATTCCGATGTAATTTGCTTCAGCAGGGAAGTCCAGGAGTTTCCTCGTTTAAGTGAGTTAACAGTTTTCCAGAATTTAGAGTGATCACCAGCAGTCTCTGTCATAACATCAAGAAAATACCTAGATTTTGCCTTTTTTATTCCTCCGGTCCATTTATTTCTCAATTGCCTAAAAAGCAGCCAATCAGCTGTTTCACCAGTTTTCCTCGCCAAAGCACATGCTTGATTCTTTTGCAGGAAAAGGATTTTCAAATCAGAGGAGAACCAAGGATTAGTTCGATTTTTTTACCCTAAGTCACTTTAATGGGGCGTGTTTATCAGCCATGGAGGTAAAAATGTATGAAAAGAAAGAGAACGCTAAAACTGGGTCCATTATGCAGTTTACGGATAAAATCTCTGAGTAATAAAGGTCATGGATAAAGAAATTTCTCTTTAGAATTATACGGGGGTCAGGGTTTTTTCGCCTTGTTTCTCTGATACATGCAATAGGGCAGTGGTCACTGATGTCATTTGCAAATAACCCACTAGCTTTATATTTGTGAGGTGTAAGTTAAGGTCTATTAATGTAGATTTTTTGGGGTCTTTTGGATTACGACGGGTAGGTATAGTTATTTGTTGAGTTAGATTTAGTTCATTACAAATGTCTTTTAATTTAAACGATGCTGGCATCAGCCTGTCCTGATTGAGATCTCCGACAATCAATAATTCAGAGTTTGAATAATTAGACATTAACTCAAACAATTTGCATAGAGCAGATACCGGAGCTGAGGGTGGGTGATAGAACAGATACTGGAGCTGAGGGTGGGAGATAGAACAGATACCGGAGCTGAGGGTGGGTGATAGAACAGATACCGGAGCTGAGGGTGGGTGATAGAGCAGATACCGGAGCTGAGGGTGGGAGATAGAACAGATACCGGAGCTGAGGGTGGGTGATAGAACAGATACCGGAGCTGAGGGTGGGAGATAGAACAGATACCGGAGCTGAGGGTGGGTGGGTGATAGAACAGATACCGGAGCTGAGGGTGGGTGATAGAACAGATACCGGAGCTGAGGGTGGGAGATAGAACAGATACCGGAGCTGAGGGTGGGTGATAGAACAGATACCGGAGCTGAGGGTGGGTGATAGAACAG
>NW_025548440.1:5000-61307 GCF_905237065.1 Salmo salar | reverse complement strand
CCAGTTCTGAAAGCCTTTTGCCGTTCCTCATCCTACTTCTCTGTTCCTCGGGTGTTGTAGAGGTTATCCCAGGCCCTGTGTGTCCCCAGGCGCTCTCATTTGTTGACTTCTGTAACCGTAAAAGCCTTGGTTTCATGCATGTTAACATCAGAAGCCTCCTCCCTAAGTTTGTTTTACTCACTGCTTTAGCACACTCCACCAACCTTGATGTCCTTGCCGTGTCTGAATCCTGGCTTTGGAAGGTCACCAAAAATTCTGAAATTTCCATCCCCAACTACAACATTTTCCATCAAAATGAGAGGAGTTGCAATCTACTGCAGAGATGGCCTGCAATGTTCTATCATACTTTCCAGGTCTAAGCCCAAACAGTTCAAGCTTTTAATTAAAAAATTAATCTCTCCAGAAATAAGTCTCTCACTGTTGCCGCCTGTTACAGACCCCCTCAGCTCCCAGCTGCCCTGGACACCATATGTGAATTGGTTGGCCCCCATCTATCTTCAGAGTTTGTTCTGTTAGGTGACCTAAACTGGGATATGCTTAACCTCTCTAGGGGGTTAAGCATATCACTGGCCAACATCCAGTGAAATTGCAGAGCGCCAAATTCAAAAACAGAAATACTCATAAGAATTCATAAAACATACAAGTGTTATACATCGGTTTAAAGATTAACTTCTTGTTAATCAAACCACGGTGTCAGATTTCAAAAAGGCTTTACCGTGAAAGCATACCATGCGATTATCTGAGAACAGCGCCCAGCAGACAAATCATTACAAACAGTTACCAGCCAAGTAGAGGAGTTACACAAGTCAGAAATAGCGATAAAATGAATCACTTACTTTTGATGATCTTCATATCGTTGCAACTCACAAGACTCCCATTTACTCAATAAATGTTTGTTTTGTTCGATAAAGTCTCTCTTTATATCCAAAAACCTCCGTTTTGTTCATGCGTTTTGTTCAGTAATCCACAGGCTCAAAGGCAGTCACTACAGCCAGACGAAAAATCCTAAAAGTATCAGTAAAGTTCGTAGAAACATGTCAAACGATGTTTATAATCAATCCTCAGGTTGTTTTTAGCCTAAATAATAGATAACATTTCAACCGGACAATAACGTCGTCAATATAAAAGGTAAACAAGAAAGGTGCGCTCTCGGTCTCGCGCATGAAAAATCTCTGAGATACTGAATGGTCCACTCATTCAGAGTGGTCTTACACTCTCATTTTTCAGGATGCAAGCCTGAAACTATTTCTAAAGACTGTTGACATCTAGTGGAAGCCATAGGAAGTGCAATTTGAGACCTAAGTCAATGGAATCTGTATAGGCAGTCAATGGAAAACTACAACAACAACAAATCCCACTTCCTGGATGGATTTTTCTCAGGTTTTCGCCTGTCATATCAGTTCTGTTATACTCACAGACATTGTTTTGGAAACTTTAGAGTGTTTTCTATCCAAATCTACCAAGTTTACTTTGGCACGCTTTTCATCCGGAGGTGAAAACAGTGCCCCCTACCCTAGTGAGGTTAACACCCCGGCCGTCCTACAATTCAAGCTAGATGCCCTCAATCTCACACAAATTATCAAGGAACCCACCAGGTACAACCCCTAAATCTGTAAACATGGGCACCCTCATAGATATTATCCTGACCAACTTGCCCTCCAAATACACCTCTGCTGTTTTCAATCAGGATCTCAGCGATCACTGCCTCATCGCCTGCATCCGTTATGGGTTTGCGGTCAAACGGCCACCCCTCATCACTGTCTCATGCTCCCTAGAACACTTCTGCGAGCAGGCCTTTCTAATCGACCTGGTATACATATTCGTCGCCAAACCCACTGGCTCCAGGTCATCTATAAGTCTTTGCTAGGCCGACTTCACTCAGCTCACTGGTCACCATAGCAACACCCACCCATAGCACGCGCTCCAGGAGGTATATCTCACTGGTCATCCCCAAAGCCAACACCTCCTTTGGCCGCCTTTCCTTCCAGTTCTCTGCTGCCAATGACTGCAACGAATTGCAAAAATCGCTGAAGTTGGAGACATATATCTCCCTCACTAACTTCAAGCATCAGCTATCTGAGCAGCTTACCGATCGCTGCAGCTGTACACAGCCCATCTGTAAATAGCCCATCCAACTGCCTACCTCATCCCCATGTTTTTATTTACTTTTTCTGCTCTTTTGCACATCAGTATTTCTACTTGCACATCAACTTGCCTCCGTACTTCATTTGCACACACTGTATATAGATTTTTGTATTGTGTTATTGACTGTTCGTTTGTTTATCCAACGTGTAACTCTGTTGTTTTTGTCGCACTGCTTTGCTTTATCTTGGCCAGGTTGCAGTTGTAAATGAGAACTTGTTCTCAACTAGCCTACCTGGTTAAATAAAGGTGAAATACATTTTTTTTTTTTTTTAATCTTAGCTTTATTGACAACACTCAAATGGATACTGTCATTAACGCAGTTCTTCAATAATTACACATAATACTTAATACTGTAGATGTTTAGTTACAGTCACATGATCAACTATCAGAAGATCCAGGAAATACTTTTCTGAATGCCAGTCAAATTACAAACATCAGGACATGCAACAACAACCAAAGTGCTTCTTCATTCATTACTCTGGTAAAGACAGTTATGCCGTGCTCCATGTTGGATCCAACATCCCTAACAAATTGATGTTTATAATGTGTTATTGTCTGCTTGATTTACTGTAGGGTCTCGTTAGTCCGTTTGGAAATGGAGATACTTAGCTCATAATGTGTAGAGAACTGTTCCTTGATGGATAGGCTATTGTTCAACACACAGAGCTATTTTCCTATATTTGTTGTTAGGTGTAGTTATGGGTCCTACAGTAGGTCTATGTTATTGTTAGGTGAAGTTATGGGTCCTACAGTAGGTCTATGTTATTGTTAGGTGAAGTTATGGGTCCTACAGTAGGTCTATGTTATTGTTAGGTGAAGTTATGGGTCCTACAGTAGGTCTATGTTATTGTTAGGTGAAGTTATGGGTCCTACAGTAGGTCTATGTTGTTGTTAGGTGAAGTTATGGGTCCAACAGTAGGTCTATGTTGTTGTTAGGTGAAGTTATGGGCCAATTTGGCAAACAGTGTACAAACCCTCATTGTCAGGCTGATGAAAAAGCCAAAGAGCATTTTACTGGTTGAAGTGTTTTTTTAAGTACAAAGCGGTTGATTTGCGATGACGACACAAACATTATATTAAGCAGGACATTCAAGCGAGCCTGACAATTATAATCCAAAGTAGTGTGAAATGAACTCATCATCAACCTGGTAATGGAGGTTACTCCCCTGAGCAAACATCTTTTCTCACCAGCAAACATAGAAAAGGGCCTCCAATCTTAGATGTTACTACTAATGTGAAAACAAGACAAAATATGACTATTGTTGCTCATTTTAAGACAAATGTCAAGTAATCATTACATTCATTACAGATGTCAATTGTTGTTCAACATCATGGCTACGCTGTTGGCATGACCTTTTACAGTGGATTTCTGCTGTTGTGGGCCTTTAACCATCTGTATGACTTTGTCATTCACACAGGAGAGAGACGGGACTATCGTGGATCCTCTGGGGAGCCTCAACAACCTCATGATGCTGATGAGGCAGAGAAGAGTCTCTCCAGATCAGAACTCCTCAAGAAACACCAGCAGAGACCCACAGGGAAGATAATTAACCTCTCTGACTGTGGGAAGAGATTCACCTCATCAGGCATTAAAATTCATCAGAGAAGCCACACAGTAGAGAAAGCTTATTGCTGTACTCAATGTGGGAAGAGTTTTGATACATCTAGCCATCTTATTGTACACCAAAGAACACGCACAGGAGAGAAATCTTATAGCTGTGATGAATGTGGGAAGAGTTTTACTCATCGAAGCAGCCTGATATCACACCAGAGAATACACACAGGAGAGAAACTTTCTAGCTGTGATGAATGTGGGAAGAGTTTTACTCGTTCAACCAGCCTGAAATTACACCAGAGAACACACACAGGAGAGAAATCTTTTAGCTGTGATCAATGTGGGAAGAGTTTTACTCAACTAGGCAACCTGATAACACACCAGAGAACACACACAGGAGAGAAACCATATAGCTGTGATGAATGTGGGAAGAGTTTTACTCAATCAACCAGCCTGAAATTCCACCAGAGAAAACACACAGGAGAGAAACCTTTTAGCTGTGATCAATGTGGGAAGAGTTTTACTCATCGAAGCAGCCTGATATCACACCAGAGAATACACACAGGAGAGAAACTTTCTAGCTGTGATGAATGTGGGAAGAGTTTTACTCGTTCAACCAGCCTGAAATTACACCAGAGAACACACACAGGAGAGAAACCTTTTAGCTGTGATCAATGTGGGAAGAGTTTTACTCAGCTAATCAACCTGATAACACACCAGAGAACACACACAGGAGAGAAACCATACAGCTGTGATGAATGTGGGAAGAGTTTTACTCATTCAACCAGCCTGAAATTACACCAGAGAACACGCACAGGAGAGAAACCTTTTAGCTGTGATCAATGTGGGAAGTGTTTTACTCATCGAAGCAGCCTGATATCACACCAGAGAATACACACAGGAGAGAAACCGTATATCTGTGATGAGTGTGGGAAGAGTTTTACTTGCTTGCGCAATCTGACTCTTCACCAGAGAACACACACAGGAGAGAAACCCTATAGCTGTACTCGATGTGGGAAGTTTTTTTTAAAATCTAACCATCTGACGATACACCAAAGAAGACACACAGGAGAGAAACCCTATAGCTGTACTCAATGTGGGAAGAGTTTTGTTCAATCTGGAGAACTGAAGATGCACCAGAGAAGACACACAGGAGAGAAACCCTATAGCTGTACTCGATGTGGCAAGAGTTTTGTTCAATCTGGCAAACTGAAGATACACCAGAGAAGACACACAGGAGAGAAACCTTATAGCTGTGATCAATGTAACAAGAGATACTCTGATAAAAGACATCTGATCAAACATCAGAAAATACATGAAGGAGTTGTTTCATGATATCAATGATATGTCACAATGTAGAATGTTTTAACATTGTAGAAGGAGTATTTTAATGATGTCACAATGTAGAACCCTAAACGTTTGTCCCCTGTTCTATTGATTTCAACATGATATGGATATTAGCCTCAGGGGGAAAATCCAGGCTCTGAAATGGAAGAGTTACTATTTATGTGATTTAACAAAAAGTGACTAACAAAAAAATAGTTGTGTTATACTTACCATGTTGGTGACCCACTGGAATCAAAATGCAACACTTCAAAATGTAGCTAGCTGTTTTCTACAAATTGTCCTCTAACCAGGGATGTACACATTACTCCCATATTCCATGTGGATTTTGAGCTGTTAGTTTAACAGGACGTGCAACCTCATCTCCCTCCTCTCACACAATTGATTTCAACATGATATCGATGAGTGATGACATAAATGTTGTGTTCCTTTGTTTAGCGACCCCTACATTTAAATGTTTCACTCCAAAATGTAGCTGACTGTCTTCTGCAGGTTGTCCTCTAATCAGTGAGGTAAAAGACATCTCCCATTTCCATGTGTTTTTTTAGTTGTGCTAGTTTCAACATCACGTACAACCTGATTTCACCCTTAATCGATATCAGTGATTTATTGCTACTTGTCAAAACAACAGTGTTTCTGGTGCTTGTGCAGTTTATAAGGAGCTTGTTTTTAAAAAGTAATATGATTATTGTGGCAGATGTTTGTGTATGTAGCACATGTTATGTTTAGGTTTTCAATTTATCACAAACTGTTTCTGCATATTGGTTATTGATTTGTACATGTTAAAACTGTGTTTTGACATCGGGGCTATCCCACCTAGAAAAATGTCATTGAAAATACCTTGAAAAAAGGACTATGCAACCAAATATTTATTTATGCAACCAACTGACAATTTTTGGTACAATTATATTGACATTGTTGCCCTGCTATTAGAATATCAGGGTTCATTCTCAGATGTGCCAACCCAAATGTACTAGAGCATGACATTGGGGACTGGGCCCCGATCCAACAACATGCCTATTTAGTGAACCCTGAGAAGAGAGAGAAGCTCGAAATGAGACATGTCCCTGGTAAGGACAACTTGGTTGCTGATTGTGGGCAGTTAATAAGTTTAATAAGGACGCACTGATTGGTGTCACCTCGTTAGTCAGTATGTGTTACACCTGTGCTGGCTTGTCCATCTCGTTAGTGGGAAGGTGTTTCACCTGAGCTGGTCCAGGTTCTATTTAAGAGTGTCTGGCCCAGTGCTCCAGTTGTCTTGATACATGTGGAGAGTCAACACCTTTAGTTGCTCCACCTTTTTGGTTTACTTCCTGTCTTTAAGTTTGGTGTGGGTTTTTCTTTTGTTTTCCTCTTCTTGGGCAGATTTAGTGGGTCTCATGGTGGGTGTCTTTTAGGTCCCAGTTGTTGTTACTAGTCAACTTCCAGTGGACACCCCCATAGTGTCTTTCAGAGCCCCTCCTAAAACCCCACCTGTTTAGTTGTGGTTGTTGTCAGTGACTCTTTGTTAGTTCCTCTTCTATTTAAGGGACATTTCTGGTTTCCTGCTGGGGAACGTAACAACAAACAAACTTCTATTTTGGGTTGGATGTTGCATCATATTGTTAATATTTTAATCAAATGGCATTTCCTTAGAATGTTCATTAGTCTTCCATTTAATCTTGTTTTTTATCCTTAAGTTTGTTATGTAGTAAATGTGAGTTTTTATTCATTTTTTTCTTTCCGTGAAGCCATGTCTGAAATTTGCTATATAAATAAAGCTTGATTTGAATATATTGCGACACGAATCAACCCAATGACCGACCAATCAACAGACTCTTGCAAAAGCAACACATATTTTGGGCAGCAGGTAGCCTAGTGGTTAGAGCGTAGGGCCAGTAACTGAAAATTTGCTTGATTGAATCCCCAAGCTGACAAGGTAAAAATCTGTTGTTATGCCCCTGAACAAGGCAGTTAACTCACTGTTCCCCGGTAGGCCGTCATTGTAAATAAGAATTTGTTCTTGCCTAGTTAAATACATGTAATTTTTTTAAACAAAAAATATATATCTTGGTCCATCTTAGTATGAAAAACAGTATAAATGATGTATATCAAAAATAGTGTTGAAATCAACAAAGGATTCAACTATTAAACATTGAAACAAACAAATGGATCAACCAGATCAATCCCACTTTTCCAGCCTGCTGAAGGCGTGGTGGAGTGGTAAACACCACCCCCGGCTCTACCAGGGGCTTGAGGTGGTCTCCCACAGCTCTGCTTATGTCATGTTCTGTGGCCTTGCTGTTCCATTTCTTGACTGTCCCTGCAACACAGAAACACATTTAGTTATATTATATAAAACACTCAAAGTAATGGATATGGAGCATCTATGGCCTCAGTTACACCTGGCACCTACATGTGACTTCTGTCATCCGATCACTCCAAGCTGCATTAGGTTCAGATCTACCAGGATGAGCCTTTGACGCAGTCAGACCACTGAATATGCATAAGCAATGTAAAGAGATGGGGTGAATGAGGGGGGGAAAGTATTTGACACAAATGACCTTCATAATATCAAAGAACAAATGTGTGTGTCTGAGGGGAAATTAACTTCATACAGCCAAAAGGGGTGAGAAGTTATACCAATATCAGTGGACAATTTGCACTAATGTAAATAAATATAGATGATGGAACATATTCCCTTTAGTTGACGTGATGAACCGCTAAGGGGACATAAATATTTACCATCTAAACCATGTGTGACCTCTCACCTCTCTGGCTGTAGAAGTGTTCTTCCTAACCAGTTCCTCAACAGCTCTCTGACTGAGCTCCACCCTCACTGGGTCTTCAGAGAAGAGGAAGGCTGAGGAGGGATGGAAGGATGAATGGATCAGTCAGTCAATAAAGTGTAGAGCTGCTGTCTGACAAAATCACTATTTTAGTAGTTCATTAAAGTAAATAAGGCTTTATGACTGCTGAATACCAACTATCAATCACTTAGATCATGTATTTTCAGGTAGAGATACATCCTTGGGACGTCCATAGCCCATTGAAGTTGACATTTAAAATGGTTAAGGTAGGGGTTAAGGTTAGGGTTTAGGGTAGGGATGTCCCAAGGATCCCAGATAGCATTGACCATCGTGCATTATTCTGTCTCTTTAACATAGCAGGTGTAAAATAAACACAGACAAGACAAGTAGGCACGCAGTGCATTATGGTCATTGTAGTTTAAAATAGCATCTAATTATGTAGGGTGACCATACGTCCTCTTTTTCCCGGACATGTCCTCTTTTTGGACCAAAAAAAATGCGTCCGGCCGGGATTTCTAAATCGCCTAAAATGTCCGGGATTCGGCTTTTGCTTCCTACAGTCGCCATTCATTGTGTGCGTTTTGCATTGCTTTGACCGCTTTCAAGCGCTCGTACTAAGACCGAAGCAATTGTTAACGCTGTGATAGCACCACATTCTGTCGACATAGCTCAGAAAGCACTAGAAGACATACCTTACTGTGGTGTTTCTACTGATGGGAGCAATCACGGTGCTGTGAAAATATTCCCTCTGCTTATTCAGTATTTTGATTGGAAGAATGGTGGCGTGCAAAGTAAATTAGTCGAAGTTAAAAACACTCCAAATGAGACAGCTGATACGATCGCGCAATACATCAAAGAAACACTGGAAAATAATGGGATTTTTTCCAAATATATTGCATTTACAGTAGGGTGACCATACGTCCTCTTTTTCCCGGACATGTCCTCTTTTTGGAAAACTAAAATTTGGTCACCCTAAATTATGCCAATCTGCATGTGGGGTTGTTACAGAAGAATGTGATTGTCAGCCCTAACAATCAATTCTAGCAGCTCATCAGGCTCTGAAAAAGACTTCATTGATGACGTGTTCCATCTATTCCAGGGGACAGCAGAGGAACTTCATCGATTCCACTCCTTCATCAATACAAGCAGTAAACATCTGAAATTCACCCTCACCTTTGATGCGCATGAAACAAGTTACCCGATGGTTGGACAATACTTTTCTCGTTAATCATCTTAAATACTTAAACTGGAAATCAACCAATCCTCCATTGTTAACGCAGTGGAAAGGTCAAATGCTTTATTATCTACACATGTAAAGTGGGTGAGACGGAGAGAAATAAAATGGTTAGGTTATGGTAAAGGTAATAAAATATCAAATAAAATATTTTTCCCCAAAATTGTTTTAAGTCCCAATGCAAAGTTACACCTCACTGTTCTATTTTTGGAGTTATTACATAAAACCAATCAGAATTCAGAAGAATGCCAAAGGCAGGTGTGATGTAATATGGAAGACCGGTCTATTCCCTGTGATGTAAACAACAACAGAAAGAACTTCAAATTAAACCAATCGTTTAAACCAACGTTTTGGAAATACATAACGCTATCTAACCAAATATCAAAGAATGTTAGCTATATGCAGTTATCTTAGCCAGCCAGCTAACATTAGCTATTTAGCCAACTAGTTATGGTCAGCGAGCTGGAGCCCAACTACAAGAGACCAGTTAGAACCCGATTAACAAAACCCAACTAAAACATAACTGCAGATCAAAAGAGCAGAGACATACAGAATGATGGCTGGGAAAATCCTCAACATCCAAAATAGATAGATTCCAGAAGTCAGTCAGCTAGTGCGCTAGCAGTAAGCCAAGGTGGAAAAAGTGACAAAACTCCCGTAGTCGACTTCACAGAGAACATGCTGAAAAGTAGTGATGGGGAAACAAAGCTTCCTGAAGCATTGACGCTTTTCAGCCTGTTGTGTCAACAAAACAACCAAAAAAACGAGCAAGCAGGTTGATATCCCACGGCAAGAGGCACCAGAGCTACTGTGCTAACGGGTTCCCTCTAGATAACACAACCACACAGTTCATGAAAAGCATGAGGTGTGACTAACGTTTACAAGCTTGAGCTAGATATCAACCTAGTGTGACCTTCCTGGTCCCGTCTCTCAAGTCAGTGAGTCAACACAGGAAGGAGCAATGGATGGATAGTTCATTTATTTCCAAAGCTGCAATGATGGGACACACACAGTATGGATGAATGATCAGTAGTGACGGGATATAAATAGCACTCCCAGAGCAATTCTCCATAAATCTGCCCTATAATATACTAACAAAAAACAATCAAGATGTCTGTCAAAGTTATTATGATCATATAGTGGATTTAACAGTTCCTAATAATTCCTAATTTACTATAATAAAATAAATACATAGTTTCCATGTGTAATCTCATATTCACAACATCAGAATAAACTGTCATCCATTTTAGTATCAAAATATATCAAATTAACCTGAAATATTACTCAACGTCCCCCTCTGGTGGTGAAGAAGTATAATCCACCTAAACTAACAGAACCGGGCTGATAAACTGGCTGGAGTTCATGAGTTTATAAAACACATACTTTATACATGTCATAAATTACCTGCATTGATGAGACACACAGTGTGGATGAATGATCAGTAGTCGACAGGTTATAAATAGCACTCCTAAAGAAGATGCAGTGTGGATGAACGATCAGAATATAAATAGCACTCCTATAGAAGATGCAGTGTGGATGAATGATCAGGATATAAATAGCACTCCTAAAGAAGATGCAGTGTGGATGAATGATCAGGATATAAATAGCACTCCTAAAGAAGATGCAGTGTGGATGAATGATCAGGATATAAATAGCACTCCTAAAGAAGATGCAGTGTGGATGAATGATCAGGATATAAATAGCACTCCTAAAGAAGATGCAGTGAGGATGAATGATCAGGATATAAATAGCACTCCTAAAGAAGATGCAGTGTGGATGAATGATCAGGATATAAATAGCACTCCTAAAGAAGATGCAGTGTGGATGAATGATCAGGATATAAATAGCACTGCTAAAGAAGATGCAGTGTGGATGAATGATCAGTAGTGACAGGATATAAATAGCACTCCTAAAGAAGATGCAGTGTGGATGAATGATCAGGATATAAATAGCACTCCTAAAGAAGATGCAGTGTGGATGAATGATCAGGTTATAAATAGCACTCCTAAAGAAGATGCAGTGTGGATGAATGATCAGGATATAAATAGCACTCCTAAAGAAGATGCAGTGTGGATGAATGATCAGTAGTCGACAGGATATAAATAGCACTCCTAAAGAAGATGCAGTGAGGATGAATGATCAGGATATAAATAGCACTCCTAAAGAAGATGCAGTGTGGATGAATGATCAGGATATAAATAGCACTGCTAAAGAAGATGCAGTGTGGATGAATGATCAGTAGTGACAGGATATAAATAGCACTCCTAAAGAAGATGCAGTGTGGATGAATGATCAGGATATAAATAGCACTCCTATAGAAGATGCAGTGTGGATGAATGATCAGGATATAAATAGCACTCCTATAGAAGATGCAGTGTGGATGAATGATCAGGATATAAATAGCACTCCTAAAGAAGATGCAGTGTGGATGAATGATCAGGATATAAATAGCACTCCTAAAGAAGATGCAGTGTGGATGAATGATCAGGTTATAAATAGCACTCCTAAAGAAGATGCAGTGTGGATGAATGATCAGGATATAAATAGCACTCCTAAAGAAGATGCAGTGTGGATGAATGATCAGTAGTGACAGGATATAAATAGCACTCCTAAAGAAGATGCAGTGTGGATGAATGATCAGTAGTGACAGGATATAAATAGCACTCCTAAAGAAGATGCAGTGTGGATGAATGATCAGGATATAAATAGCACTCCTAAAGAAGATGCAGTGTGGATGAATGATCAGGATATAAATAGCACTCCTAAAGAAGATGCAGTGAGGATGAATGATCAGGATATAAATAGCACTCCTAAAGAAGATGCAGTGTGGATGAATGATCAGGATATAAATAGCACTCCTAAAGAAGATGCAGTGTGGATGAATGATCAGTAGTGACAGGATATAAATAGCACTCCTAAAGAAGATGCAGTGTGGATGAATGATCAGTAGTGACAGGATATAAATAGCACTCCTAAAGAAGATGCAGTGTGGATGAATGATCAGTAGTGACAGGATATAAATAGCACTCCTAAAGAAGATGCAGTGTGGATGAATGATCAGGATATAAATAGTACTCCTAAAGAAGATGCAGTGTGGATGAATGATCAGTAGTGACAGGTTATAAATAGCACTCCTAAAGAAGATGCAGTGTGGATGAATGATCAGGATATAAATAGCACTCCTAAAGAAGATGCAGTGTGGATGAATGATCAGTAGTGACAGGTTATAAATAGCACTCCTAAAGAAGATGCAGTGTGGATGAATGATCAGGATATAAATAGTACTCCTAAAGAAGATGCAGTGTGGATGAATGATCAGGATATAAATAGCACTCCTAAAGAAGATGCAGTGTGGATGAATGATCAGGATATAAATAGTACTCCTAAAGAAGATGCAGTGTGGATGAATGATCAGGATATAAATAGCACTGCTAAAGAAGATGCAGTGAGGATGAATGATCAGGATATAAATAGCACTCCTATAGAAGATGCAGTGTGGATGAATGATCAGTAGTGACAGGTTATAAATAGCGCTCCTAAAGAAGATGCAGTGTGGATGAATGATCAGGATATAAATAGCACTCCTAAAGAAGATGCAGTGTGGATGAATGATCAGGATATAAATAGCACTCCTAAAGAAGATGCAGTGTGGATGAATGATCAGGATATAAATAGCACTCCTAAAGAAGATGCAGTGTGGATGAATGATCAGTAGTGACAGGATATAAATAGCACTCCTAAAGAAGATGCAGTGTGGATGAATGATCAGGATATAAATAGCTCTCCTGAAGAAGATGCAGTGTGGATGAATGATCAGTAGTGACAGGATATAAATAGCACTCCTAAAGAAGATGCAGTGTGGATGAATGATCAGTAGTGACAGGATATAAATAGCACTCCTAAAGAAGATGCAGTGTGGATGAATGATCAGTAGTGACAGGATATAAATATCACTCCTAAAGAAGATGCAGTGTGGATGAATGATCAGGATATAAATAGCACTCCTAAAGAAGATGCAGTGTGGATGAATGATCAGGATATAAATAGCACTCCTAAAGAAGATGCAGTGTGGATGAATGATCAGTAGTCGACAGGATATAAATAGCACTCCTAAAGAAGATGCAGTGTGGATGAATGATCAGGATATAAATAGCATTCCTAAAGAAGATGCAGTGTGGATGAATGATCAGGATATAAATAGCACTCCTAAAGAAGATGCAGTGTGGATGAATGATCAGTAGTGACAGGATATAAATATCACTCCTAAAGAAGATGCAGTGTGGATGAATGATCAGTAGTGACAGGATATAAATATCACTCCTAAAGAAGATGCAGTGTGGATGAATGATCAGTAGTCGACAGGATATAAATAGCACTCCTAAAGAAGATGCAGTGTGGATGAATGATCAGGATATAAATAGCACTCCTAAAGAAGATGCAGTGTGGATGAATGATCAGGATATAAATAGCACTCCTAAAGAAGATGCAGTGTGGATGAATGATCAGGATATAAATAGCACTCCTAAAGAAGATGCAGTGTGGATGAATGATCAGGATATAAATAGCACTCCTAAAGAAGATGCAGTGTGGATGAATGATCAGGATATAAATAGCACTCCTAAAGAAGATGCAGTGTGGATGAATGATCAGGATATAAATAGCACTCCTAAAGAAGATGCAGTGTGGATGAATGATCAGGATATAAATAGCACTCCTAAAGAAGATGCAGTGTGGATGAATGATCAGGATATAAATAGCACTCCTAAAGAAGATGCAGTGTGGATGAATGATCAGGATATAAATAGCACTCCTAAAGAAGATGCAGTGTGGATGAATGATCAGGATATAAATAGCACTCCTAAAGAAGATGCAGTGTGGATGAATGATCAGGATATAAATAGCTCCTAAAGAAGATGCAGTGTGGATGAATGATCAGGATATAAATAGCACTCCTAAAGAAGATGCAGTGTGGATGAATGATCAGGATATAAATAGCACTCCTAAAGAAGATGCAGTGTGGATGAATGATCAGGATATAAATAGCACTCCTAAAGATGATGCAGTGAGGATGAATGATCAGGATATAAATAGCACTCCTAACGAAGATGCAGTGTGGATGAATGATCAGTAGTGACAGGATATAAATAGCACTCCTAAAGAAGATGCAGTGTGGATGAATGATCAGTAGTGACAGGATATAAATAGCACTCCTAAAGAAGATGCAGTGTGGATGAATGATCAGGATATAAATAGCACTCCTAAAGAAGATGCAGTGTGGATGAATGATCAGGATATAAATAGCACTCCTAAAGAAGATGCAGTTTGGATGAATGATCAGGATATAAATAGCACTCCTAAAGAAGATGCAGTGTGGATGAATGATCAGGATATAAATAGCACTCCTAAAGAAGATGCAGTGTGGATGAATGATCAGGATATAAATAGCTCCTAAAGAAGATGCAGTGTGGATGAATGATCAGGATATAAATAGCACTCCTAAAGAAGATGCAGTGTGGATGAATGATCAGGATATAAATAGCACTCCTAAAGAAGATGCAGTGTGGATGAATGATCAGGATATAAATAGCACTCCTAAAGATGATGCAGTGAGGATGAATGATCAGGATATAAATAGCACTCCTAAAGAAGATGCAGTGTGGATGAATGATCAGTAGTGACAGGATATAAATAGCACTCCTAAAGAAGATGCAGTGTGGATGAATGATCAGTAGTGACAGGATATAAATAGCACTCCTAAAGAAGATGCAGTGTGGATGAATGATCAGGATATAAATAGCACTCCTAAAGAAGATGCAGTGTGGATGAATGATCAGGATATAAATAGCACTCCTAAAGAAGATGCAGTGTGGATGAATGATCAGGATATAAATAGCACTCCTAAAGAAGATGCAGTGTGGATGAATGATCGGGATATAAATAGCACTCCTAAAGATGATGCATTTTCCAGTTTGCTACCAACTTGAAAGAGGGAACTTTAGCATAAAACCCACATGGAAGAAGTTACTAAAACATAAATTGCTAATTTATGATGTAAAAGGTGGATTTTATGATGTAATGTCAACTTTATACATTTGTATCCCAGGACCACTCAATTTCCAATTTCTCCAGAAATCTGCTGTGGGTTACCCAGAATCACATTGGGTTACCCAGAATAACATCCTTTATCACTGACTGTAATGTAAACACACGAGCAGCGATCTAAGGTACTGCATCTCAGTGCTAGAGGCGTCACTACAGACCCTGGTTCAAAACTAGGCTGTATCATAACAGGCCGTGACAGGGAGTCCCTAGTATTTCTGTCCACCATCTTTGATCCAGTTTAGTTCTGTGTAGGGGTACCCCTCTCTCCTAGTATTTCTGTCCGCCATCTTTGATCCAGTTCAGTTCTGTGTAGGGGTATCCCTCTCTCCTAGTATTTCTGTCCTCCATCTTAGATCCAGTTCAGTTCTGTGTAGGGGTACCCCTCTCTCCTAGTATTTCTGTCCGCCATCTTTGATCCAGTTCAGTTCTGTGTAGGGGTACCCCTCTCTCCTAGTATTTCTGTCCGCCATCTTTGACCCAGTTCAGTTCTGTGTAGGGGTACCCCTCTCTCCTAGTATTTCTGTCCTCCATCTTAGATCCAGTTCAGTTCTGTGTAGGGGTACCCCTCTCTCCTAGTATTTCTGTCCACCATCTTAGATCCAGTTCAGTTCTGTGTAGGGGTACCCCTCTCTCCTAGTATTTCTGTCCTCCATCTTAGATCCAGTTCAGTTCTGTGTAGGGGTATCCCTCTCTCCTAGTATTTCTGTCCTCCATCTTAGATCCAGTTCAGTTCTGTGTAGGGGTATCCCTCTCTCCTAGTATTTCTGTCCGCCATCTTTGATCCAGTTCAGTTCTGTGTAGGGGTACCCCTCTCTCCTAGTATTTCTGTCCACCATCTTTGATACAGTTCAGTTCTGTGTAGGGGTACCCCTCTCTCCTAGTATTTCTGTCCTCCATCTTAGATCCAGTTCAGTTCTGTGTAGGGGTACCCCTCTCTCCTAGTATTTCTGAAGAAAGTCTAACAGTCACTGGTGCAGCAGCCTCCCCCGGTCCTAGGAGTTTAAGATGAGATGGAACGGTTGACGAAAAAAAATAAATCACAGAAAAATATATTGACCGATATTGATTTATTTAGGGGGGGGGGGCTAATGAATATTTTAGGACCAGCGATGTCCCTTATTCCTACCCTTTAACTTTTGTCTGACAAAATAAACATTTTACTCAACTGCGTTACCCACTCCAGTCAGCAGATGGCGGTCTGGGAATTTAAGGCGATGCTGTTGGTGTGACGTATAATGTAGTGGACGGAACTCTTCTTTCAACATCAGCAACAGTTAGTCAGACACCATGGTAGTTTGCTAGACAAAATAGCCGAACCGATAAAGCTCTTTAGACGCGTTAGTGTATATTAGCCTCTGTGTTTTAAACCCACTACTGTCGTCTAGTTAGTTATCCGATTTAATTTCATATTTACGGTGTTGTTGTTATTATTCAGCTAGCGGGCTGGTTAAGTTAGCATTAGCCTAGCTAGCTAACATCTCCGACCATGCGGTCACTGAGCTACTCTCCTGCTAAAGAAGATGAGGACATCACAGTAAAACAAGAAGTAGAGGGTGAGGCCGTTACTGTGAAAGAAGAAAAAGACGCGTTCAGAGTGAAAGAGGAGGAGGATGTTACAGTAAAAGAAGAGGAGGATGCAGTTTATGGAGTGAAAGAGGAAGAGGGGGAGATGACTGTTACATCGATAGAGGAGGAAACTGGACATCTGGGCCCGGTTTCCCAAACGCATCTTAAGGCGTCCAATGGTTCTAACGGTGAACTTAGCCATAAGATGGTTTTGAGAAACCGTTCCCTGATTAACACTAGTAAGTACTGTCTTAAATACAGAGGCACAAACTCTGCAGTTGTTGAACTGATGTGTGGTGTTAAAGCGGAAATATGCAATAGCTACATCCATATTGTGACTTTTAAATTATTAATTTATAGCCATTGATTGTTGAAGAATATAACACATGCCTCATGAGCTTAGTTCAACTGTTGTACCCCATCAGAACCCCAAATAAGCTTTTTTTTACTCCAATGTTTAGAAATGTAAACCAACACTGTATAGCCTCAACATAGTTAAAACTATAATGTTGACATCATGGATGGTCAGTCCTTGCATCCATAGGTCTGTCTATGAATTTTAAAGTAGTTACATTTCTCCAACCCCATAATCATCTTATAACCAAAACAGTGGTGGAATTACAGCTTTGTTGTTGTATGAACTGCAGATTGCTGGGTTGTGTGAGTTATTTCAACAGTAACAAAATGGCTGCCCAGAGGCTTGGTTTGGTAAACAGCTGAGGGATGGGGGAAGGAGGAGTGTAACCACTCAAATTTATTCATCCAGGATGTCATAATGGTAGTTTAACCAGGTTTCTAGGATATATAGTATATTCTAGAATTCATCCATGATGTCATAATGATAGTTTAACCAGGTTTCTAGGCTATATAGTATATTCTGGAATTCATCCATGATGTCATAATGATAGTTTAACCAGGTTTCTAGGCTATATAGTATATTCTGGAATTCATCCATGATGTCATAATGATAGTTTAACCAGGTTTCTAGGCTATATAGTATATTCTAGAATTCATCCATGATGTCACAATGATAGTTTAACCAGGTTTCTAGGCTATACAGTATATTCTGGAATTCATCCATGATGTCATAATGATAGTTTAACCAGGTTTCTAGGCTATATAGTATATTCTATAACTGCCAGTGTAGATTTCCTTTGGAGGCAAATTATTAGAGCTGTTGATAAGTCATTGTATAATATTCAGCCAATTGTTTTTCATGTCATTACATTAAAGGCAAGACATACCTAGATTCAATTACATTCATGAATTGGTTTGAAACCTTTGTTTTAAACCCTTCTCAAAATTGGTGCCTTGCCGGATTTGTAAAAAATGGTTTGTCATGAAACTCTATTTTTTAAATGTATTTAAATGTAACCTTTATTTAACTATACAAGTCAGTTAACCTCTATGGACTAACATTAGATTATGTCAGCAGAGTACCCAGCCAGAAATAATCAGACACCCATTTTTCAAGCTAGCATATAATGTCACATAAACCCAAACCACAGCTAAATGCAGCACTAACCTTTGATGATCTTCATCAGATGACACCCCTAGGACATTATGTTATACAATACATGCATGTTTTGTTCAATCAAGTTCATATTTATATATCAAAAACCAGCTTTTTACATTAGCATGTGACGTTCAGAACTAGCATAACCCCCGCAAACTTCCGGTGAATTTACTAAATTACTCACGATAAACGTTCACAAAAAACATAATTATTTTAAGAATTATAGATACAGAACTCCTCTATGCACTCGCTATGTCCGATTTTAAAATAGCTTTTCGGTGAAAGCACATTTTGCAATATTCTGAGTACATAGCCCGGCCATCACAGGCTAGCTATTTTGACACCCAGCAAGTTTAGCACTCACCAAAGTCAGATTTACTATAAGAAAAATGTTATTACCTTTGCTGTTCTTCGTCAGAATGCACTCCCAGGACTTCTACTTCAATAACAAATGTTGGTTTGGTTCAAAATAATCCATAGTTATATCCAAATAGCGGCGTTTTGTTCGTGCGTTCAAGACACTATCTGAAAGGTAAATAAGGGTCACGCGCCCGACGCGTTTCGTGACAAAAAAATTCTAAATATTCCATTACCGTACTTCGAAGCATGTCAACCGCTGTTTAAAATCAATTTTTATGCGATTTTTCTCGTAAAAAAGCGATAATATTCCGACCGGGAAACCCTGTATACGCTCAAAGAGAGAGAAAGTAAAAATGGTGTCGCCCCTTGCACGCCCCTCCATTCTCATTGTTCTCAGATCGACCACTTACTGAAGGCGCTAATGTGTTTCAGCCTGGGGCTCCAAAGCCAAGATTCAAATTTCTGGCGCCTTCTGAGTGCCTATGGGAGCGTTAGAAAATGTCACGTCATGCCAGAGATCCCCTGTTTTGGTTAGAGATGATCAAAGAAGGCCATGAAATGGTCAGAGAGAGCGCTTCCTGTTTGGAATCTTCTCAGGTTTTGGCCTGCCAAATGAGTTCTGTTATACTCACAGACACCATTCAAACAGTTTTAGAAACTTTAGGGTGTTTTCTATCCAAAGCTAATAATTATATGCATATTCTAGTTTCTGGGCAGGAGTAATAATCAGATTAAATTGGGTACGTTTTTTATCCGGCCGTGCAAATACTGCCCCCTATCCCCAACAGGTTAACAACACCCAAATGGATAACGCTGTTCTTAATACTGTAGCAAACATTATATTAAGCAGGACATTCAAGCGAGCCTTACAATTATAATCCAAAGTAGTGTGAAATGCACTCATAAGCAACCTGGAAATGGAGGTTACTCCCCTGAGTTTCCCCCATTCACATTCAGAATACATTGTGAAAAACTAAAATCTTTGCTCACCATTTTTGCTCCAGGCAGATATACTACATCCATAACTAGTGGTTTCCTCATTAGCAGGGAGGAGTTTCTGCAATCAAATTGCATGTGCATCGCCCTCATGCCACAATTTTAGGAAACACAGAAAGGGCCCTACATTGGAGACCAATTAGTCATCTGGCACAGTGCTTAAGAGTTTCAACAACATGAATAACTTATCTCTAGCCTACAATCATCGATGTTACTACTAATGTGAAAACAAGACAAATATGACTGTTCTTGCTCATTTTAAGACAATTGTCAAGTAATTTTAACGTTCATTACAGACGTCAATTGTTGTACAACATCATGGCAACGCTGTTGGCATCACCTTTTACAGTGGATTACCGCTGTTGTGGGCCATTAACCATCTGTCTGACTTTGTTGTTCACACAGGAGAGATACGGGACTATCGTGGATCCTCTGGGGAGCCTCAACAACCTCATGATGCTGAAGAGGCAGAGAAGAGTCTCTCCACATCAGAACACCTCAAGAAACACCTGCAGAGACGAAGATCTCTCACATGGAAATCTTACTGCAAATCTTCATCGGAACTTAAAATACACCAGCGAGTACACACAGGAGAGAAATCTCACCACTGTTTTGATTGTGGGAAGAGTTACTTAAGATCAAAATCGGCCAAACCCTCCCCTAACCCGGACAACGGTGGGCCAATTGTGTGTCGCCCCATGGGCCTCCCGGTTTCGGCCGGCTGCAACAGAGCTTGGACTCGAACCCAGAATCTCTAATGGCACAGCTTAGGCCACTTGCTCACCATTTTTGCTCCAGGCAGATATACTACATCCATAACTAGCGGTTTCTGCATTAGCAGGGAGGTGTTTCTGCAATCAAATTGTGTGTGCATCGCCCTTGTCGCAGTTTTAGCAAACACAGAAAAAGGTGCTTATATTTGAGAACAAAAGTGGCCTGGCACACTGCTTAGGAGTTCAACACCTTTTACTTATTTCTAGTTACTACTAATGTGAAAACAAGACTAAATATGACTATTGTTGCTCACTTGACTGTCTTAAGACAATTGTCAAGTAATTTTAACATTCATTACAGACGTCAATTGTTGTACAGTATCATGGCTACGCTGTTGGCATCACCTTTTTCAGTGGATTTCTGCTGTTGTGAGCCTTTAACTATCTGTCTGACTTGTTCACACAGGAGAGAGACGTGACTATCATGGATCCTCTGGGGAGCCTCAACATCATGATGCTAACGAGTCAGAGAAGAGTCTGTCCAGATTCTATCACCTCAAGAAACACCAGCAGAGACCCACAGGGAAGAAATCTATCTGCTGCTCTGACTGTGGAAAACATTGCAAATCTTCATCAGAACTTAAAATACACCAGCGAACACACACAGGAGAGAAATCTCACCACTGTTTTGATTGTGGGAAGAGTTACTTAAGATTAAAAGCACTAAAAGTACACCTGAGAATTCACACTGGAGAGAAATCTTACAGCTGTGATCAATGTGGGAGGAGTTTTACTACATCTTTCTCTCTGACTCTACACCAGAGAATACACACAGGAGAGAAACTATACAGCTGTACTCAATGTGGGAAGAGTTTTACTCAGTCAAGCAACCTGTTATCACACCAGAGGATACACACAGGAGAGAAATCTTTTAGTTGTAATCAATGTGTGAAAAGTTTTATTTAATCTAGTTACCTGACTGTACACCAGAGAATACACACAGGAGAGAAACCTTCTAGCTGTGGTCAATGTGGGAAGAGTTTTACAACATCTGGCTGTCTCTCCAGATCAAAACACCTCAAGAAACACCTGCAGAGATCCACAGGGAAGAGAACTCACTGCTCCTCTGACTGTGGGAAGACATTAACATCTTCATCAGGCATTAAAATTCATCAGAGAATCCACACAGGAGAGAAATCTTTTAGCTGTGGTCAATGTGGGAAGAGTTTTACAACATCTGGCTGTCTCTCCAGATCAAAACACCTCAAGAAACACCTGCAGAGATCCACAGGGAAGAGAACTCACTGCTCCTCTGACTGTGGGAAGAAATTCACCTCTTCATCAGGCATTAAAATTCATCAGAGAATCCACACAGGAGAGAAATCTTTTAGCTGTGGTCAATGTGGGAAGAGTTTTACTAGTTCAACCAGCCTCATATCACACCAGAAAATCCACACAGGAGAGAAACCTTATAGCTGTACTCAATGTGGGAAGAGTTTTACTTCATCTAGCCATCTGACTCTACACCAGAGAACACACACAGGAGAGAAACCTTATAGCTGTGATCAGTGTGACAAGAGATTCTCCGGTAAAAGACATCTGATCAAACATCAGAAAATACATGAAGGAGTTGTTTCATGATATCAATGATATAATGTCACAATGTAGAATGTTTTAACATTGTAGAAGGAGTATTTTAATGATGTCACAATGTAGAACCCTAAAAGTTTGTCCCCTGTTCTATTGATTTCAACATGATATGGATATTAGCCTCAGGGGGGAAAATCTAGGCTCTGAATTGAAAGAGTTACTATTTATGAGATTTAACAAAAAGTGACTAACAAAAAAAGAGCTGTGTTATACTTACCACGTTGGTGACCCACTGGAATCAAAATGCAACACTTCAAAATGTAGCGATCTGTTTTCTACAAGTTGTCCTCTAACCAGTGATATACACATTATTCCCAGATTCTGTGTGGTTTTGAGCTGTTAGTTTTAACAGGACGCGCAACCTCATCTCCCTTCTGTCAAACAATTGATTTCAACATGATATCGATGAGTTATGACAAATAAGTGTTGTGTTCCTTTGTTTAGCGACCCCTAAATTGAAATGCATCACTCCAAAATGTAGCTGACTGTCTTCTGCAGGTTGTCCTCTAACCAGTGAGGTAAAATATATCTCCCATTTCCATATTTTTTTTAGTTGTGTTAGTTTCAACAGCACGAACAACCTGATTTCCCCCCCTAATCGATATCAGTGATTTATTGCTACTTGTCAAAACAACAGCGTTTTTCGTGCTTGTGCAGTTTATAAGGAGCTTGTTTTAAAAAATACAAGTAATATGATTATTGTGGCAGATGTTTGTGTATATAGCACATTTTATGTTTAGATTTGGACATGTTAAAATTGTGTTTTGACATTGGGGATATCCCACCTAGCAACATGTAATTGAAAAGCTGTTGAAAATAAGACTATGCAACCAAATATTTCATATTTACATTTCATGGAACATTTAGTAATAAATATTTATGTAACCAACTGACTATTATATTGACATTGTTATCCTGCTTTTAGAATATCAGGGTTCATTCTCAGATGTCCCAACCCAAATGTACTAGAGCATGACATTGGGGACTGGGCCCCGATCCAACAACATGCCTATCTAGTGAACCCTGAAAAGAGAGAGAAGCTCCGCAGTGAGGTGGAAAGTTACTATGGATATTGCAGTAGTTTCCTCTTGAAATCAGACATGTCCGTGGTGAGGACAACTTGGTTGCTGATTGTCTCAAGGGTGGGCAGTTAAAAAGTTGAGTGTTTTGTGTTTAGCCAGTACGTTGCCATGGATCACAATTTATTTTGACTACATGTTTTTACCTATTGGAGATGAGTTTTGTTTGGGCTCGTTCCAAGTGGACGAGAGTTCTAGAAGCTAGTGAGTTTTAGGAAGACGAGAGTTCTAGAAGTGTATATATATTGTCTTGAATTGTTGACAGCCAGTAGACACCATGTTTATATTGGTGAAGCATTGTAGTTGATTATAATGTGAATTGGAAGTTTTTTTCTGTTGTTGGTAAGCATTCTCTTAAGGTGTTACCGTCTTTGGTTTTTCTATTTTTGTTTTGAGGTTTGGAATGTAGCACGTAGGACGCACTGATTGGTGTCACCTCGTTAGTCAGTATGTATTACACCTGTGCTGGCTTGTCCATCTCGTTAGTGGGAAGGTGTTTCACCTGAGCTGGTCCAGGTTCTATTTAAGAGTGTCTGGCCCAGTGCTCCAGTTGTCTTGATACATGTGGAGAGTCAACACCTTTAGTTGCTCTACCTTTTTGGTTTGCTTCCTGTCTTTAAGTTTGGTGTGGGTTTTTCTTTTGTTTTCCTCTTCTTGGGCAGATTTAGTGGGTCTCATGGTGGGTGTCTTTTAGGTCCCAGTTGTTGTTACTAGTCAACTTTCAGTGGACACTGAGAGCAAAATTGCAAGATTATGTTATTGTACTTTTATTGCATCAAATGTTTGTTTTATGCAACTGAATAGAGGGTTCTTAGAACTATTGTGTCTGTGTTCTACTGAGGATGGGCCTCTGGGAGAAAACACTGACAGGAGATTTACAATGTCTTTTGGGTGATAAAACCTAAAGAGACTGCATTCCAGAGCATGAGTTAATGTTTCTGTTCTATATGGTACCAGGGAGAGATGACCTCAGGGCCAGACCCTGGTCTCTACACAAAGAGTACTGTTTTTACAGCAGATACTGTCTGCTGAGAATTATAAGTATCTTTCATACAAATCTTAACCTTGTGACCCGTTCTATACATCTGTTGTTTGTCATGTAGGTTGAAAGGGGTGCAAAAGACCTTGGTACTTTTGTCTCATGGCTCTCAATGAATCATCTTGGAGTGATTCGTCGACCAGCCATCATTATCGTAGAGCACTCAATTGATTCACTTTATAATTGTATGTTGTATTGACCTGCTCCCTTATTATTAAGTGAATAAAGATTTAGTTTAACTATAACTCTGACTTGTGTGATAAGTTTGTCTCAATTGATATTAAAGAAATTAACAACCACATTTGGCGATGGGAACGTGAATCTTGACTTGGTGACTGACGACCTGGGTAAATGACCTGGCTCCTGATGACCTGGGTAAATGACCTGGCTCCTGACGACCTGGGTAAATGACCTGGCTCCTGATGACCTGGGTAAATGACCTGGCTCCTGACGACCTGGGTAAATGACCTGGCTCCTGACGACCTGGGTAAATGACATGGCTCCTGACGACCTGGGTAAATGACCTGGCTCCTGATGACCTGGGTAAATGACCTGGCTCCTGACGACCTGGGTAAATGGCCTGGCTCCTGACGACCTGGGTAAATTACCTGGCTCCTGACGACCTGGGTAAATGACCTGGCTCCTGATGACCTGGGTAAATGACCTGGCTCCTGACGACCTGGGTAAATGACCTGGCTCCTGACGACCTGGGTAAATGACCTGGCTCCTGACGACCTGGGTAAATGACCTGACTCCTGATGACCTGACTCCTGACGACCTGGGTAAATGACCTGACTCCTGACGACCTGGGTAAATGACCTGACTCCTGACGACCTGGGTAAATGACCTGACGACCTGGGTAAATGACCTGACTCCTGATGACCTGGGTAAATGACCTGGCTCCTGACGACCTGGGTAAATGACCTGACTCCTGATGACCTGGGTAAATGACCTGGCTCCTGACGACCTGGGTAAATGACCTGACTCCTGATGACCTGGCTCCTGATGACCTGGGTAAATGACCTGGCTCCTGATGACCTGGGTAAAGGACCTGGCTCCTGACGACCTGGGTAAATGACCTGACTCCTGATGACCTGGGTAAATGACCTGGCTCCTGACGACCTGGGTAAATGACCTGGCTCCTGACAACCTGGCTAAATGACCTGGCTCCTGACGACCTGGGTAAATGACCTGGCTCCTGACGACCTGGGTAAATGACCTGGCTCCTGATGACCTGGGTAAATGACCTGGCTCCTGACGACCTGGGTAAATGGCCTGGCTCCTGACGACCTGGGTAAATTACCTGGCTCCTGACGACCTGGGTAAATGACCTGGCTCCTGATGACCTGGGTAAATGACCTGGCTCCTGATGACCTGGGTAAATGACCTGACAACCTGGGTAAATGACCTGACTCCTGATGACCTGGGTAAATGACCTGGCTCCTGACGACCTGGGTAAATGACCTGGCTCCTGACGACCTGGGTAAATGACCTGGCTCCTGACGACCTGGGTAAATGACCTGACTCCTGATGACCTGACTCCTGACGACCTGGGTAAATGACCTGACTCCTGACGACCTGGGTAAATGACCTGACTCCTGACGACCTGGGTAAATGACCTGACGACCTGGGTAAATGACCTGACTCCTGATGACCTGGGTAAATGACCTGACTCCTGACGACCTGGGTAAATGACCTGGCTCCTGATGACCTGGGTAAATGACCTGACAACCTGGGTAAATGACCTGGCTCCTGATGACCTGGGTAAATGACCTGGCTCCTGACGACCTGGGTAAATGACCTGGTTCCTGACGACCTGGGTAAATGACCTGGGTCCTGACGACCTGGGTAAATGACCTGACTCCTGACGACCTGGGTAAATGACCTGACTCCTGACGACCTGGGTAAATGACCTGGCTCCTGACGACCTGGGTAAATGGTGCACGAGGGATCCCTCTAACTTGGGATCTGAGGGAGACCACACTTGGGGAACAGAGCAGATGAACCCACCTTTAATCTGAGTGGATACCACAACTCAAACCTAGTTTTTTTTAAGAATGAGGTGAGCAAAACATGCAAGTGCAGGCTCAGAGTGTGTATTCCTGTGTGTGATATATTTAGGCTGAATATCGATATAAGATTATATCCTGATATTTTTTCTGCAAAGTGAGAGCAAATGTTCAGTCAAAGTCAAAGCCAGATATGACATGTCTCAAGTAGTTTTATTGAAAGCGGCTATTTCAGTGAACAGTTGAAAAATCAAATGAATAAATAATAAACAGGGCTCTTCACCTGGTTCAGATTAAATGCTCAGCTGTTCAAATAACAATAACATGTAAACATAAACACTGTAGAACAACAGGACGACCTTTTTTTTTCAAAATCAAAGCTCCATAAGGTGCACATTTAAATAAATACAAATATCTTATTAAAAAATAGCCTATAAAATAAAATAGGCCTATCTTTTTCTGAAATAAATATTATATATATTTATGAGAAAAGTCAACTTTTTTTTTAGTTTGACAACTTTAAATGGCTTATTAAAATCAAATTACAGATTTCTTCTCCTTTCTAACAAATCCACAGATGCAAATAACGAACATTACAAAATACTAAAATATGACAAACCCTAGTAAGGGCAGCAATTATATATAAATAAAGAACAAAATAAAGTGCTCAGTTTGAGAAAATGTGTTTTAAACATCAGCCTGAGATTACCATTTGCTTTTTGTTAACTCAATTTCTTATCTGAACAGCCTCAACCAGTTGCACAACAAACAGACTATCAACTCAATAAACATTTTCCCCCTCTTTTTTTACTTTGATAAACAGTAATGCTGTCTTGAGGTAGACATTAGAAGACAAGCGTGTCCTCCTTCGTTTAAAGATTTTGTGCGAGAAACACCAGCCTGTCAACGGCATCCGGCTTCAGAGATGCTCTGTGGCAGGTCACGATATTGCCACTGCAGCTGAAAACCCTTTCGGAGGGTGAACTGGTAGCTGGTAGCAAGAGATACTTTTTTGCCAGGTGGCTCAGAGCTGGAAAGACAACTTCATGATCCTTCCACCACTTGAGGGGATCAGTGTCACTCTCCACACTTGCTGACTGCAAGTAACTTGACAGTTCATTTTCAATAGCCTCCCTCTTGGTTGGTGGCGCAGTGGTGGTGGCTGTGCGCTGCTTGAAGAAGCTTGCCAGTGTCTTAGCTTTTGGTGCCACTGCTGCTTCTCCATCTGCAGGCTCAGGCACAGTTGGCACACGTAGGTAAGGCGGTTGACAGCTGCTCTGATCAGCCAGTAGCGTCTCCACCTCCAAGACAGCTCTGTGCTTCAATGCATCAACTTTTTCACTTGGGATATAGGTGGCCCTGAAGCGTGGATCCACAAATGAAGCCATCTCCAATAGGTCAGTAGTGGCTGGGTCAGAATACTTGCGGTTGAGGTACTCAACAATGCTGGTCTTGATCGATTTGCAAAGCTCGCTATCACCCTCTTCACATGCCAGGAGACTTTCGTTAAAAGGTGCAGCACAGGTTTTACATATGATAGAGTGACGTACTCCTCACCTGACAAAGCATCGGTAAAGTCCTGGAGAGGTTTCAGGACCTTTTGGACTGCTTCTAGGACCTCTAAGTCCTGCCAGGTAGGGACAAGGTGCCTGGTCTTTTGTCATTAGACAGGACTTTGGCCAGTGCTCCTTCCTGCTCCAGGACTCTCTCTATCATCTGCTGCCTTGATCCCCAGCGTGTGGCAGACTCGGTTATGAGTTGGTGACTTGGCAGACCCAGCTGAATCTGGACTTCAGCAAGATGCGAGACTTCTCGCTTATGCGAGAAATTTGACTCTGTTTTCACTTTAACACACTTATACAACTAAGTGCTTTCCAAAATCAAGCTTTAGAAATATTCTACATTAATATTTTCTTGTTTCATAGTTTATTTTTTTTAATCAACGCCAGTCCTAATCATAAATATCAAATATTATATTCATTTATTTTGTGAATTTGAATCCTGCAAGTGATTTTTATGTATTATTATTTGTGTATAATTTATAAATGATGACTATACTGTATGTACATTTACTGATGTTTCGTTCTTGTTGTTGTTCTTAGTATTTATGCTTAGTATTTAATGCTACTTCATATTTCTACTCCACTAAAAACTCCACAATGTTTAGGCCTACCTACGTGTCAACATTAGTTTCTAGTTACTTTGCAGTTGGCTCTTCAATCCAGAGAAAAAACTATAGTCTATCATAATAACTAAATATGTTACCTTGATGATATCAACAGGCTAACCAGCATTTTAAAGTCATAATTACCTCACCTTTACCAGCTGTAACATTAAAGTGGTAAACACATCAATGCATCACTAATTCTTATCCAATAACCTAATAAATATGGTTCTGAAATCTACCATCCTGTATTGTAAGGGATTTTACTTTTAGCACTTTATGTTTTGTGTTTTATTAATCCATTTTTGGCCAAGACAGCAGCATAAAACAAAACAAGTTGCAGACAGACACAAAGGAAAAATAATGAAAAACTAATATTTGAATATGTTTTTTTCTTTAAAGTAAAATATGTGAATACTCCTTAATAAAACACTGCACTCCCCAATAGCCAAGTGTAGTCTGACCGAAGCACTGCATCCTCATCGTTCAGCTCCACCGCTCTGACCACGTCGCTCCCGTTGGCGGTTGTTATAGCAACCGGATGCTTTTCTTGGAGTTTCCCAGCTTGCGTCCTGCGAGGCCTCAGCTATATGCTCACCGGTGTGATCCTGGGGGGAAATAACTTGTTTTGGAGACACGACGCTTGTTTTCATCTCCCCCAGTCGTTGAATGAAGTGAACATGTCACGCTTCATGTAAAGGCTCACATTGTCCTGCTCGACCACATATCGCTGGTCAACGCCAAAATGGGTCCCGTTAGCGAGCCGGTCAGCAAGGCTCTGCCTGACTTCAGTGGACATTTGTGGCAGTGCTTCTCGTGTAAAGTAGTTGGGAAGCTCATATCTCGGGTCCATAGTTTTCAGTAGCTTTTTGAATCCGACTTGTTCCACAGTTGCAACAGGGACCATATCTTTAGCAATGTGATAGGACACCGCTGTAGTTATATTACACCACTTGCCAATTTTCTTTTCATAAAGGCTCACTGCAGGAAAATGAAGTTTGCAGTGAGCTTTGTTTCGGGGCTTTTTCGGGTTGTCGACGGCTTGCGGCTGGGGCTTCTGCAGTGCGCAGTTTCACACACTCTTCGTATTGCAGTTTGTGCCACTGTTTTAGGTGGTGAAAAAGATTTGTAGTGCTTCCACCCCTGGCTGTAACTTTTTTTTATGGCACTGCCTACATATAACGTGATTTTGTTGCTCATCTGATACTTTGAATCCGAACCATCTCCAAATTACTGAGCCAATGCTTTTTCTTTTACTAACCAATTCCTCGTCAAAACGCTCCGCAGACGCTGTTGCTTCCTCCATGTTTGTTGAAGTGTCTGTTCCTGCCCCTCCGCCCTCTGTGCATGAAAGAGGAGGCGCGGGGAGCAGCGCAGAGAGCTCCGGGTCTGCAGCTTGCTTGGAGCAAGGATCAAAGCGCAAATTTCAACTATATCGATATATGCGAAATGGTCTAATTTCATATCACATTTAAAATATATATCGATATATTTTTTATATCAATATATCGCCCAGCCCTAGTCAGGCTGATAAGAACAATTCTTATTTTGTATAACGGGTCACTTAGGATGGCAGTAGCATTGTTGACGAAATGCAGGCATCGCAGCAGAATTAGGAAGCGGTCTTGGGAAAAGAGGGTGGCAAAGAAGGGAGTTGCAAACATAGGATCTGTGCTCCAGTATTCTCTTATGGAGTTCTTCTTTACTCTCCCCATGAGGAGGACTGTCACCAGGAAGGTATACATTTCACTCATTGTGGTTGTCACCCATTTAGCGAGTTTCCCCCTCACTCCTGGCTCTCTCTTCTCCTGTAGCTCCAAGGCATAGCGATTGGTCTCCTGTACTATGGTTTCCCACCAGCTCCTCTGTCAGAAACAACTTGAAGCACTCTGCCTCAGATGGAAATGGACTCCAGACTGGGACTCATCAAAACAAACAGCAGGGCCAGGAGGGGTGAAATGACTGGTGGCCTTCCAGCTACCACAGAACTCCTGTACTTCATCCACTGTCGGTCTGCCTCCATCACCACCAGCATCTTCAAAGGGACCTGGTACTTGGTCAGTGGACAAGGGAACCTCAGATTCAGGGTTCTCAATGGCTACAAGGTTGGGGGGGGGGGGCAGCTCCTCACTGTCAGAATCTGATTCCTGACTTTCAGACTCAGACTCATTGTCAGAATTGTAAAAAAAATCTCCAGAATTTCCACATTTGTGAGTTGTCTCCTTTTGAAAGACATTGCTAATGCTACAGCTTAGCTCACTAGCTACATACATAAACAACAACACTGAATGGCTCAGAGTGAGAGGGGACGTGATTGACTGCCGGCGTGCGTCACTTGTATCAATAAATCACCATCAGAAAATGTTTTGTGAGGTAATTATTTGTGTATTTACTGTTTTATTCACATGTTTTCAGTTCTGGGTGACAAATCATGCATTCCGATTCTTGCATAGATTGTAATGGGCACATATTATGTGTGTAAAATACTTATTTGAAGGTTATACTGATTATGATGAGCTAAGCTAATTCCAGCTATGTGTATGGAGCCATGTTTGTTGACATGCAATGCATTCTGGGTTTCACGTAATCATCCGTTTGACCAAAGATGTTATAACAAAATGAGGTGAGTAAGAGTTCACTCATTTTTTGAGGACTTCCGGAAATGAATGGTGGGATGTGAACGACGGTAGATGACACACCGCTTCAACACTATAAACAGACCGAACTCATCTTGTCTTTTATTATCTTCGGTTTCTGTGAGGGGAAAAAAATGCATGGCTGCTCGCTGAAACTAATCTCGGATAACTTTCCATTTCTATAAAGTGTTTTACCTAATTATTTCGATCAATGGTGAGTTCACCCCGTGATGTGATTAATTATACATAGTAATTGCAATTAGCTAATTCATATTGTAGTTTACGTCAGCCGAGAGTTAGAAAATATGACTGCTTGTGTTGGGTCAATCTTTCTTCAGTTAGCGCTACGACAAATGTAGCCTACATTTTTTCCGGTTAGGATGATATATATATATATATATATATATAGCTGGAAGAGTGTTTAAATATAAAGTTGTGGATTCTTGGATGGAAACAAAGAAGTGAACAAAAAAGAAGAGCGACTTATATTGACTTTTAAATATAAAAGAAATACAATAATGACCAACACTGCGTCTCTTAAATTAAGAGCAATCTTCACATTTCCTTGGTTTTGTTGTACTTCTGTGAATATCTGAACCATTTGCATCCCAAAAAATTTTTAAAATAAACTGCTCACATTCTGGAGATAAACTTTGTAAGGACTGTGTGTGTTTTGTGTAAATAGTTTCTGAAAAAAAAAAGTGTGTCCAGCTCAAACGCTGATTGTTGCGTCATTGGAAACAGTCCGTTCTAAATGAGTGTTCTAAAGAGTGTTCTAAAAGAGTGTTCTAAAAGAGTGTTCTAAAAGAGTGTTCTAAATGAGTGTTCTAAATTGAGTAAGTTGATTGTTGCGTCATTGGAAACTGTCCGTTGTAACGGGGTTCTAACCTACTAATCAACCCGCTTACATTTACATGACATTTTAGTCATTTAGCAGACGCTCTTATCCAGAGCGACTTACATCATTAGAGTCGTATCATGCAGCCTTAGAATGTATTAAAATTAAACATTTAGGAGGACCTGTTTCTTTGTTAAGCGCTCAACACAGAATAGCTGCATGTGCGCACTCCCTCAAATCATTGAGAAAATATCCTTTCTATTTTATTCAGCTTTGTTCAATTGTATTCTTCATACTATAAAATAATGCTACGGAATTCTAAACAAATCTTGTTTGCTAAATGAACTAGTGTAGCCCACAGCCATATGGCATAGGCAGATCAGGGCCTAACATAAGGACAACGCAGAGTATGCTATTCTATTCTTCTCAAAAAGACTACATTTTCTTCATATCATGTTTCTTTAGACCGGTCTAAAATAAATAACGTATTTATTGTGATGGTGTAGGCTATATTACATGGATTTAGACTTTTTAAAATGTAGATGTTCCAAAAGGTCTGCATCAGTGGCTTGTAGGCTATGCGTGGAGGACAGGAGATGCTAAATGTGTTTATGTCACATTACCGTGAAATCAGCACATATTTGGTTGACAATCACCGCCTGACAAAATGTTATGACCGCCACAGCCCTAGCTGCACGTTAACAAGCTAGCACAGACAAGGGGGTTGTAAAAGGGAAATGTTTGTTAATCTAAAGACTGTGTGACTGTGGGAGATGCTAGATGCTATACAAGGCAACAGTAAACAGGTCGTTATCCAAACATATGTTGCATGGATTGATGAGAGAGAGAAAAAACAATGAAGTATTTTTTTTCCCCACTGGAAATCAAAACTATGATAGCTCACAATGGATGGGATGTCAGAGACTCCACTGCTTGAAAGAGAGATGCACTGATATAAAACACTATTTTTATGTGCAGACAAGGGACAGTTATACTGATAGTAGTCTCGCTAGACTATACTTATAGTAACAGAATAGTCGATGTCAATGAATTGACTGTGAAATATTCAAATCGATTCCCTGTTGTGACTTGAAGGGGCGGAGCTTATCGATCCTTATGATAAACTTGATTCACATGAGGATATTAATTTATGTACAAAATGCCATGACTGTAGCTCAAACAGGACATCTTCTTGTTCAAAGTCTGCCATTTCAGTTGATTACTATAGCGCCCTTATTGTAAATGCCGGATCTCTACGACAAGACATCATTCAGCGATATATAGTGCACTACTTTTGACCATGGCTCATTTAGCAGATGCTTTAATCCAGAGCGACTTCAGTTAGTGCATTCAATGCAGGTAGATAAACAATCACATGTAAAAAGTAACAAGTAAAACGGAAACTGGTCATGTTATTGTAGTTAAAGTGGCCTGTTGGCTGGTGAAAAAGCTCACACATGATTAAGAGGCAGATGGGGGTATAATGGTCCCCACTGAAACCTCTATATCATTGCTAGAGTTATGGTTGTTTAGTCAATGCATATATAGTCTACTTAACTGGATAGTAAGTTAGATTAATTGAAAATATTACATCATTTTTCAAAATGGAGGCTAGTTATCTCTACTAAAACCTCCATTGATTCAACAATAAATACTACATTATACTGACAAACTGTAAAGTTGACTTGACTTTGTTTTATTAAATTAGGTGTTAGTTAGGATAAAGTTGATATAACTAAAGTTGAAATTGATTCAACTAGGAATAGTAGGTTATACTGACAAATGTTGAAGTTGACTTTACTATCATTTATTAGTCAAAGTAAATGTTGTGTAAGTAAGGATAGCTTGACATGTAAAGTTGATAGAGCTTAAAAAGGCCATGCAACTTTATGACTGTAAATAATAAGTTGAAACAAATTATTTTCTACAGTGTAGATCAAATGACTTAAACTTCTTATACTTAAACTTCTTATGTTATACTGACTTGGTCATGTAAAATATTTCGTAGGGAGCTAAAGAGGAGTTTGTTAGATTTTTTTCTAAACTGCTTTCATTTCTTTACTGACCAACTAAATCAAGCCGAAACTCACTCCCACTCGCATGGACACAGGCGTGTGTGTGTGTGTGTGTGTGTGTGTGTGTGTGTGTGTGTGTGTGTGTGTGTGTGTGTGTGTGTGTGTGTGTGTGTGTGTGTGTGTGTGTATGTGTTTTGTTCATTGTCCGGCTTTGGCCTTGAGTAGAAACCCACCCCTTCCTTTCCCTATCCAACCAATTACTGTTACTCTCACTCTCTCGCTCCTTCTCCAGCTCTCCTTATCTACTCCCTCTCTCCTCATTTCAGATCTCCCTCACTTCACTTCACTTCTTCCTCACCTCACTCGCTTCAATGTAGAACGGCTGGTAGGAATAATAACAATGGCTGGGTTGATGGGCAGTTCAGTGAGTTGGAGCCTTTGATTGCCCTGCCTCTGGGAGCCTGTCGACTTGTTACATGATTACTGAGTGAAAGAGAGCCTATGAAAGTTTTCATGGAGGGTGGGTGCCCCCTGGTGGCTGAACCTGAGATCAATGAGAGAACTTGTCAGAAAAACGACAGAGTCCCACTTCTCTGTCATTGTACAAAGTAGAGAGTGGGGAAAAACTGTGTAAAAATGTATACAGAGGCTCTGGAATTTGTAATTAAAAAAATAAAAATAGTGAAAAAGGATTAAAATAAAGTTCCAACAGTACATGAGATGATCAGACTGAACCAACTGCTATCTTAAAATGTTTATTCAGTTAGGAAACAGAGGATGTATTACATAAAGTTATCACAGAATTAAAGTTATCACACAATTAAATAATAAATCCTCACTCACACAGACAAACATGGCTTCATTATTGTTCACAGTTTATTATCATAGTTTCTCACAGATCCTGGCTTCCACTGTTAGAATGGCTGAGCGAGAGGAGGTGGGGCTTTTTCATAGCCTGAGAGAGAGAGACATTCAGTTTTACTAGAGGGGTTGGGTGCGCCCCCTGTTGGCTGAACCCGGGTGGGAGGTTCCCCCTTAGCAAGCAATGGACCCCAACACACCACTGAAGCCATTAAGAACTATATTCAAAAACACACCTGGTAACCTGTTCAATCACCAGGCACACGGCTCAACATAGTTCAATGACAGAGACTGTGGACTTAGAATAATTTTGGGTAAAAAAAAAAAAATTGTGAAAATTAATTAAATAAAGTAGCAGCTGTCTTTGATATGCTCAAAATTAACTAACTGCTATCTTGAAATGTAGAGAAAGTGTTTTAATATAGGCATCCTATCATTTGAAAATTAGTCGAAAGGCTAAGTGATTCTCTTCCTGAGAAGAAGCTGACAGCCTTCAAACAGAGCAAAAAAGTGGTCCCAAACAATATGTCAAAATGAATAAAAAAATGATACAGCTGTCTTTAATAAGATAAAACTGAACTAACTGCTATCTTGAAATGTTGAAAAAGTGGTTTTAAATAGGCATCCTGTGGTTCGGGCTATGTATTTAGGTAGAGGGGTGTTTGGTTTATGTGGTTCGGGCTATGTATTTAGGTAGAGGGGTGTTTGGTTTATGTGGTTCGGGCTATGTATTTAGGTATAGGGGTGTTTGGTTTATGTGGTTCGGGCTATGTATTTAGGTAGAGGGGTGTTTGGTTTATGTGGTTCGGGCTATGTATTTAGGTTGAGGGGTGTTTGGTTTATGTGGTCCGGGGTTTGTTAGTCTATGTTCTATGTTAGTGTATTTCTATGTTATGTCTTGTCTATTGTAGTTCTATGTTTAGTTTATTAGGGTTGGACCTTCAATTGGAGGCAGCTGGTTATCGTTGCCTCTGATTGAAGGTCCTATAATTAGGAGTTTGTTTGTCATGGGGATTTTGTGGCAGATTGTTGCTGTGTATAGCTTTGTGCCTTACTGGCCTGTTCTTTGTCGGCGTGTTTGTTTAGGTTTTCCTTCTTTGTCCTTTAACAGGCAACTCAGGCAGAAAACAGACTCAGGAAGCAGGATTCATGACAATACTGAGACTCACAGGTGCTGAGTCAAGTGGTCCGTATTGATTCTCAGCCTTACAGAAGTACTGCCCGCTGTCCTCATTGATGGCGTTAAGGATGATGTAACTCTACCCGATCCTGTTTCTGAGAACCCTGTCTGTTCTTCATTCTTCTTGTACCAGGTGTATTTGTCCACTGGTGGCTTGGCATCACTGCTGCAGGTCAGAGTCACTGATCTGCACTCCACTATTTCACCAGAGGGACTGACTGACTGACACTGAGGTGTTCTTTGGGAAGTCTGGAGGAGAAAACGATGAAGACAGTTTGTGACATCTAGATTAATAAAACCCACAGCTCATGTTGTGGTGACATTGAGCTGTTTATTGCATGTTGTTTAGCGCATGCTGACTTGGGTCCTACCACTCATGAGGGTGTTACTACGAAGCAGGGTCAATGAGTTAGCCAGCTAACTTGTCTAAATACTCCTAAAGAATGTTTTATTTCTTATAAAAAAATCTTGAAATGGGCATGGTCTAATTGACTGAACAACCAAAAACACATATTGATGTTTAGCTTTCTTAATGAATCATAAAATCAATGGTTATTTCTGGTTGTTTATCATAGTTACCTGTAGTATACCCATTTGTTGTTTTTCAAGCTAATTCTAAGATGTAGGTCAGTAAACAAAACCATATTTGGGTTACTGACTCAGAATCAATTGATGATTTGCTAGTGACATAAACAGATGAAATGCATACATTTCTAATATCCTCTCTAAGCACTCTACTCACATCCCACTACAAGGATCACTGGTCAGGACGGCCCACTCGCCGTCCACAACTAGGTCAGGGGTCAAATCAATATGGAGCCCTGGGTAGAGTGGGGGTCATTTTGATTTGAGTTTTGATTTCAAACAAAATAGCTTTATTAGATCAAGTCAATCCAGGAAAATAACAGACAGTAACATAAAGCATAATAGATTCTCCTCCCAAAGCTTCCAGAAGATTCTCCTCTTTTATTGTGTCTCATAATTACAGAGTCATGCGTTGACGGATGACGGACAGCGGGATGATTGTCAGTCAAAAAAAGCATTTGCTTTTGTTGGCCTTTTGTGCAGACTTTGTGCAAATGCAACTGAAAATAGCTGTCTTAAGGAGATCCATAGTGCCAGGGTGTAAGCTATACTCTCATGCCCAGAGAGAGGGATTTTAAAATATGTTTTTTTTTATAGCAGGTTCATGGTTGTCTGTTAATTTAACCTCTTACATCTAGATGTTCCGCTAGCGGAACACCTGCTCCAATATCCAATGATGGGTGTGGCGCGAAATACAAACTCCTCTAAAATCCGAAAACTTCAATTTTTCAAACATATGACTATTTTACAGCATTTTAAAGACAAGACTCTCGTTAATCTAACCACACTGTCCGATTGCAAAAAGGCTTTACAGCGAAAGCAAAACATTAGATTATGTCAGCAGAGTACCCAGACAGAAATAATCAGACTACCCATTTTTCAAGCTAGCATATAATGTCACAAAAAACAAAACCACAGCTAAATGCAGCACTAACCTTCGATGATCTTCATCAGATGACAACCCTAGGACATTATGTTAGACAATGCATGCATGTTTTGTTCAATCAAGTTCATATTTATATCAAAAACCAGCTTTTTTACATTAGCATGTGACGTTCAGAACTAGCATACCCCCGCAAACCTCCGGTGAATTTACTAAATTACTCACGATAAACGTTCACAAAAAACATAACAATTATTTTAAGAATTATAGATACAGAACTCCTCTATGCACTCGATATGTCCGATTTTAAAATAGCTTTTCGGTGAAAGCACATTTTACAATATTCTCAGTAGATAGCCCGGCATCACAGTAGACACCCAGCAAGTTTAGCACTCACCAAAATCAGATTTACTATTAGAAAAGTTTGATTACCTTTGATGTTCTTCGTCAGAATGCACTCCCAGGACTTATACTTCAATAACTAATGTTGGTTTGGTCCAAAATAATCCATAGTTATGTCCAACAGCGGCGTTTTGTTCGATGCGTTCTAGACACTATCCGAATGGTAAATAAGGGTCGTGCGCATGGCGCATTTCGTGACAAAAGATTTCGAAATATTTCATTACCGTACTTCGAAGCATGTCAACCGCTGTTTAAAATCAATTTTATGCCATTTTTTCTCGTAAAAAAGCGATAATATTCCGACCGGGAATCTCCTTTTCGGTAAACAGAGGAAAAATCACAAAGACGGGGGCGGCCAGTGCACGCGCCTAAGCCCACAGTCCCTTGATCGGCCACTTGAGAAAGGCGATAATGTGTTTCAGCCTGGGGCTGGAATGACGACATTCAGGTTTTCCCGGGCTCTGAGAGCCTATTGGAGCCGTGGGAAGTGTCACGTTACCGCAGAGATCCTTTGTAATGGAATGAGATGTCAAAGAAAGACAATAAATGGTCAGACAGGCCACTTCCTGTAAAGGAATCTCTCAGGTTTTGACCTGCCATTTGAGTTCTGTTATACTCACAGACACCATTCAAACAGTTTTAGAAACTTTGGAGTGTTTTCTATCCAAAGCCAATAATTATATGCATATTCTAGTTACTGGGCAGGAGTAGTAATCAGATTAAATCTGGTACGTTTTTTATCCAGCCGTGAAAATACTGCCCCCTAGCCATAACAGGTTAACCTGTTGGGTCTAGGGGGCAGCATTTGCACGTCTGGATAAAAAAAATGTACCCGATTTAATCTGGTTACTAATCCTACCCAGTAACTAGAATATGCATATACTTATTATATATGGATAGAAAACACTCTAAAGTTTCCAAAACTGTTTGAATGGTGTCTGTGAGTATAACAGAACTCATTTGGCAGGCAAAACCCTGAGACATTTTCTGACAGGAAGTGGATACCTGATGTGTTGTATTGACTTTAAACCTATCCCATTGAAAAACACAGGGGTTTAGGAATATTTTGGCACTTCCTATTGCTTCCACTAGATGTCACCAGCCTTTACAAAGTGTTTTGAGTCTTCTGGAGGGAGATCTGACCGAACAAGAGCCATGGAACGATGATGTCCCATTAGACACCTGGCGCGCGAGTTCATGTTGGGTACCCTCGTTCCAATACGTTATAAAAGAGTATGCATTCGTCCACCTTGAATATTATTCATGTTCTGGTTAAAAAGGCCCTAATGATTTATGCTATACAACGTTTGACATGTTTGAACGAACGGAAATATATTTTTTCCCCTCGTTCATGACGAGAAGTCCGGCTGGCTTACATCATGTGCTAACAAGACGGAGATTTTTGGACATAAATGATGAGCTTTTTTGAACAAAACTACATTCGTTATGGGCCCCAAGAGGTTTTAAGAGTTAAAACAGGGTGCAGCCTTGACCTCTAAATCTCTTCCAATAGGAATACATTGCCTGCTGCCCTAATTCCAACCTTCCTAAGTCTGGCAGAACTACTAATAACATTTGTATTAACAGCAAGACAATTACAGTAATATATATATTGAATGAATAAAGAGATATCTTACCTTGAACCAGTAGCAGATGCCATCTTGCTCCAAGTAATTTCTCAACGAAATGTTTTCAGAATACAGCAAAGGTAACAATCCAAAATCAGCTCCTTGGAAGTGTTTTCTCTCTCAGTATAAAGTTCTATTGAGAATGACTTCTCTGGAGAAGGCCATTATATACACACTCAGATAGGCCCAACCCTTTTTCAACATTTAAATATCGAAACAAGAAAAACCCTGGGTTTAAAGTTGTGTTAAATTGATCATTCAGGAGATGAGATGAACACCTTGCATTGATTGTCCATCCAAGGTGGTTGCCTACGTCATTGTTATGTTGAGGTGAGAGGAACATCAGGGTGATTCATTTCAGGGCTGGGCTCTCTTTCATTCAGTAATACAGAGGCAGGGCAATCAAAGGCTCCATCTCACTGAACTGCCCATCAGCCCAGCCATTGTTATTATTCATACTGTTCATACCATACGTTCTACAGTGGTCCCTGAAGCGCTGTGTGATTAGAACACTAAATTGTGCACTACAATTAACTGTGGACCTTGGTCAAACATAGTGCACTATATAGCCTAACACTCTTTTAGAACACTCATTAACAACGCTCATTTAGAACACTCATTTAGAACGCTCATTTAGAACACCAATTTAGAACGCTCTTTTAGAACGCTCTTTTAGAACACTCATTTAGAACGCTCGTTTAGAACACTCATTTAGAACCCTCATATACAACGCTCATTTACAACGCTCATTTAGAACACTAATTTAGAACCCTCATTTACAACCCTCATTTAGAACGCTCATTTAGAACGCTCATTTACAACGCTCATTTAGAACACTAATTTAGAACGCTCATTTAGAACCCTCATTTACAACGCTCATTTACAACGCTCATTTAGAACACTAATTTAGAAACCTCATTTACAACCCTCATTTACAACCCTCATTTAGAACGCTCATTTAGAACGCTCATTTAGAACGCTCATTTAGAACGCTCGTTTAGAACGCTCATTTAGAACCCTCGTTTAGAACACTCATTTAGAACCCTCATTTAGAACCCTCATTTAGAACCCTCATTTAGAACCCTAATTTAGAACCCTAATTTACACCGCTCATTTAGAACGCTCATTTAGAACACTCTTTTAGAACCCTCATTTAGAACACTCAGTTAGAACACTCAGTTAGAACGCTCATTTACAACGCTCATTTACAACACTCATTTAGAACGCTCATTTAGAACACTCGTTTAGAACACTCAGTTAGAACACTCATTTAGAACGCTCTTTTAGAACCCTCATTTAGAACCCTCATTTAGAACACTCTTTTAGAACACTCTTTTAGAACCCTCATTTACAACGCTCATTTAGAACCCTCATTTACAACCCTCATTTACAACCCTCATTTAGAACCCTCTTTACAACGTTCATTTAGAACCCTCATTTACAACCCTCATTTAGAACGCTCATTATAACACTCATTTAGAACGCTCTTTCGAACACTCATTTAGAACCCTAATTTAGAACCCTAATTTACAATGCTCATTTAGAACGCTCATTTAGAACACTCATTTAGAACCCTCATTAGAACACTCAGTTAGAACACTCAGTTAGAACGCTCATTTACAACGCTCATTTACAACACTCATTTAGAACACTCAGTTAGAACCCTCATTTAGAACGCTGTTTTAGAACACTCTTTTAGAACCCTCATTTACAACGCTCATTTAGAACGCTCTTTAGAACACTCATTTAGAACCCTCATTTACAACGCTCATTTAGAACGCTCATTTAGAACCCTCATTTAGAACCCTCGTTTAGAACGCTCTTTCGAACACTCATTTAGAACCCTCATTTACAACGGACAGTTTCCAATGACGCAACAATCAGCATTTGAGCTGGACACTTTTTTCAGAAACTATTTACACAAAAACACACACACAGTCCTTACAAAGTTTATCTCCAGAATGTGAGCAGTTTATTTTTGGATGCAAATGGTTCAGATATTCACAGAAGTATATGTATATATATATATATGTATATATATATATATATAGCACAACACAATCATCCTGAGACTGCTCTTCTCTGTGTCACGGAGGATCTCCGCACTGCTAAAGCTAACTCTCTCTCCTCTGCTCTCATCCTTCTAGACCTATCTGCTGCCTTTGATACTGTGAACCATCAGATCCTCCTCTCCACCCTCTCCGAGTTGGGCATCTCCGGCGCGGCCCACGCTTGGATTGCGTCCAACCTGACAGGTCGCTCCTACCAGGTGGCGTGGCGAGAATCTGTCTCCGCACCACGTGCTCTCACCACTGGTGTCCCCCAGGGCTCTGTTCTTGGCCCACTCCTATTCTCGCTATACACCAAGTCACTTGGCTCTGTCATATCCTCACATGGTCTCTCATATCATTGCTATGCAGACGACACACAATTAATCTTCTCCTTTCCCCTTCTGACAACCAGGTGGCGAATCGCATCTCTGCATGTCTGGCAGACATATCAGTGTGGATGACGGATCACCACCTCAAGCTGAACCTCGGCAAGACGGAGCTGCTCTTCCTCCCGGGGAAGGACTGCCCGTTCCATGATCTCGCCATCACGGTTGACAACTCCCTTGTGTCCTCCTCCCAGAGTGCTAAGAGCCTTGGCGTGACCCTGGACAACACCCTGTCGTTCTCCACCAACATCAAGGCGGTGACCCGATCCTGTAGGTTCATGCTCTACAACATTCGCAGAGTACGACCCTGCCTCACACAGGAAGCGGCGCAGGTCCTAATCCAGGCACTTGTCATCTCCCCGTCTGGATTACTGCAACTCGCTGTTGGCTGGGCTCCCTGCCTGTGCCATTAAACCCCTACAACTCATCCAGAACGCCGCAGCCCGTCTGGTGTTCAACCTTCCCAAGTTCTCTCACGTCACCCCGCTCCTCCGCTCTCTCCACTGGCTTCCAGTCGAAGCTCGCATCCGCTACAAGACCATGGTGCTTGCCTACGGAGCTGTGAGGGGAACGGCACCTCCGTACCTTCAGGCTCTGATCAGGCCCTACACCCAAACAAGGGCACTCCGTTCATCCACCTCTGGCCTGCTCGCCTCCCTACCTCTGAGGAAGCACAGTTCCCGCTCAGCCCAGTCAAAACTGTTCGCTGCTCTGGCACCCCAATGGTGGAACAAGCTCCCTCACGACGCCAGGACAGCGGAGTCAATCACCACCTTCCGGAGACACCTGAAACCCCACCTCTTCAAGGAATACCTAGGATAGGATAAAGTAATCCTTCTAACCCCCCCTTAAAAGATTTAGATGCACTATTGTAAAGTGGTTGTTCCACTGGATATTATAGGTGAATGCACCAATTTGTAAGTCGCTCTGGATAAGAGCGTCTGCTAAATGACTAAAATGTAAAAAATGTAAATTAACACTAGAACCACCTGGTCTATCAGCCTATCAGAACACCCATCTACCAGTCATTAACACTAGAACCACCTGGTCTATCAGCCTATCAGAACACCCATCTACCAGTCATTAATTAACACTAGAACCACCTGGTCTATCAGCCTATCAGAACACCCATCTACCAGTCCTTAACACTAGAACCACCTGGTCTATCAGCCTATTAGAACACCCATCTACCAGTCATTAATTAACACTAGAACCACCTGGTCTTTCAGCATATCAGAACACCCATCTACCAGTCCTTATCACTAGAACCACCTGGTCTATCAGCCTATCAGAACACCCATCTACCAGTCCTTAACACTAGAACCACCTGGTCTATCAGCCTATCAGAACACCCATCTACCAGTCCTTAACACTAGAACCACCTGGTCTATCAGCCTATCAAAACACCCATCTATCAGTCCTTAACACTAGATCCACCTGGTCTATCAGCCTATCAAAACACCCATCTACCAGTCCTTAACACTAGAACCACCTGGTCTATCAGCCTATCAGAACACCCATCTACCAGTCCTTAACACTAGAACCACCTGGTCTATCAGCCTATCAGAACACCCATCTACCAGTCATTAATTAACACTAGAACCACCTGGTCTATCAGCCTATCAGAACACCCATCTACCAGTCCTTAACACTAGAACCACCTGGTCTATCAGCCTATCAGAACACCCATCTACCAGTCCTTAACACTAGAACCACCTGGTCTTTCAGCATATCAGAACACCCATCTACCAGTCCTTAACACTAGAACCACCTGGTCTATCAGCCTATCAGAACACCCATCTACCAGTCCTTATCACTAGAACCACCTGGTCTATCAGCCTATCAGAACACCCATCTACCAGTCCTTAACACTAGAACCACCTGGTCTTTCAGCCTATCAGAACACCCATCTACCAGTCATTAATTAACACTAGAACCACCTGGTCTTTCAGCCTATCAGAACACCCATCTACCAGTCCTTATCACTAGAACCACCTGGTCTATCAGCCTATCAGAACACCCATCTACCAGTCCTTAACACTAGAACCACCTGGTCTATCAGCCTATCAGAACACCCATCTACCAGTCCTTAACACTAGAACCACCTGGTCTATCAGCCTATCAGAACACCCATCTACCAGTCCTTAACACTAGAACCACCTGGTCTATCAGCCTATCAGAACACCCATCTACCAGTCCTTAACACTAGAACCACCTGGTCTATCAGCCTATCAGAACACCCATCTACCAGTCCTTAACACTAGAACCACCTGGTCTATCAGCCTATCAAAACACCCATCTACCAGTCCTTAACACTAGAACCACCTGGTCTATCAGCCTATCAGAACACCCATCTACCAGTCCTTAACACTAGAACCACCTGGTCTATCAGCCTATCAGAACACCCATCTACCAGTCATTAATTAACACTAGAACCACCTGGTCTATCAGCCTATCAGAACACCCATCTACCAGTCCTTAACACTAGAACCACCTGGTCTATCAGCCTATCAGAACACCCATCTACCAGTCCTTAACACTAGAACCACCTGGTCTATCAGCCTATCAGAACACCCATCTACCAGTCCTTAACACTAGAACCACCTGGTCTATCAGCCTATCAAAACACCCATCTACCAGTCCTTAACACTAGAACCACCTGGTCTATCAGCCTATCAGAACACCCATCTACCAGTCATTAATTAACACTAGAACCACCTGGTCTATCAGCCTATCAGAACACCCATCTACCAGTCATTAATTAACACTAGAACCACCTGGTCTATCAGCCTATCAGAACACCCATCTACCAGTCCTTAACACTAGAACCACCTGGACTATCAGCCTATCAGAACACCCATCTACCAGTCCTTATCACTAGAACCACCTGGTCTATCAGCCTATCAGAACACCCATCTACCAGTCCTTATCACTAGAACCACCTGGTCTATCAGCCTATCAGAACACCCATCTACCAGTCCTTAACACTAGAACCACCTGGTCTATCAGCCTATCAGAACACCCATCTACCAGTCCTTATCACTAGAACCACCTGGTCTATCAGCCTATCAGAACACCCATCTACCAGTCATTAATTAACACTAGAACCACCTGGTCTATCAGCCTATCAGAACACCCATCTACCAGTCATTAATTAACACTAGAACCACCTGGTCTTTCAGCCTATCAGAACACCCATCTACCAGTCCTTAACACTAGAACCACCTGGTCTATCAGCCTATCAGAACACCCATCTACCAGTCCTTAACACTAGAACCACCTGGTCTATCAGCCCATCAGAACACCCATCTACCAGTCATTAACACTAGAACCACCTGGTCTATCAGCATATACGTCCCCGCTAGAGAAAGTTGCCAGGCGTCCACATTAGCATAAGCATCAGATGCATATCAACCAGCAAGGTGCAAGGTGTGAAAACATGGTTTGTTAAATAAACACTTGATACATAGTGTATAAACTATTGTAAAGGATAAATTACATGAAGAAATATGAGTGGAAATATATAAATAAAATAACAATTGTTAATTCTACAAAGTAGAAAATAAAATTGTCCTACAGCCTATTTCCCTGACAATAAAACACTACAGTGTAATCCATTTGATCAACTGTATTTGTAGATTCGATTAGTAATGGAGTTATAGTAAGTAATAAAGTCAATTTACAGTTTCTTTTGACAAATTAGAAACAACAAAATCTATAATAATAATAAAACCAGCCAGGTCCGCTGGTGAAACGATTTGCTGTATTCCTAATCAAAAGCACCAGTGAACAATTGTAAAAGATGAATTTCATAAATAAATATTTGTGGAAATATATTGATGACAAGATATTAAAACAATAATTTGTTGATTGTATCAGACACTGTACCGCGCCTTTACACGTGAATCAATGCCATCTTCTCTTTATGCTTCGCGTCCACAAACAAATCTAATCGGTTTTCATTGGCCTTGTTCGGTGGGCACCTGCCGACTTGACATTCTGTCTTCTTTCTCCCCCGAGGGAGATGTGGTGCCTGGGGGAAGAGAGAGAACAGGACCTGCTTCCTGCTTGGTGACTGTAGCTTCTTTCTCCCCCGAGGGAGATGTGGTGCCTGGGGGAAGAGAGAGAACAGGACCTGCTTCCTGCTTGGTGACTGTAGCTTCTTTCTCCCCCGAGGGAGATGTGGTGCCTGGGGGAAGAGAGAGAACAGGACCTGCTTCCTGCTTGGTGACTGTAGCTTCTTTCTCCCCCGAGGGAGATGTGGTGCCTGGGGGAAAAGGGAGAGCAGGACCTGCTTCCTGCTTGGTGACTGTAGCTTCTTTCTCCCCCGAGGGAGATGTGGTGCCTGGGGGAAAAGGGAGAACAGGACCTGCTTCCTGCTTGGTGACTGTAGCTTCTTTCTCCCCCGAGGGAGATGTGGTGCCTGGGGGGAAAAGGGAGAACAGGACCTGCTTCCTGCTTGGTGACTGTAGCTTCTTTCTCCCCCGAGGGAGATGTGGTGCCTGGGGGAAAAGGGAGAACAGGACCTGCTTCCTGCTTGGTGACTGTAGCTTCTTTCTCCCCCGAGGGAGATGTGGTGCCTGGGGGAAAAGGGAGAGCAGGACCTGCTTCCTGCTTGGTGACTGTAGCTTCTTTCTCCCCCGAGGGAGATGTGGTGCCTGGGGGAAAAGGGAGAACAGGACCTGCTTCCTGCTTGGTGACTGTAGCTTCTTTCTCCCCCGAGGGAGATGTGGTGCCTGGGGGGAAAAGGGAGAGCAGGACCTGCTGCCTGCTTGGTGACTGTAGCTTCTTTCTCCCCCGAGGGAGATGTGGTGCCTGGGGGGAAAAGGGAGAGCAGGACCTGCTGCCTGCTTGGTGACTGTAGCTTCTTTCTCTGCGTTCATGTGGTTCTCACAAAGCTCACATGCCAGATCCATCATGAAATCTCTCCTGCTGACTGTCTTGACAAGGCATTGCTTGTACAACACGTGTTGATAGCAGCCATGTCGAGCACATTGTAGAACACTGCAACAGTCCAGCAGCAAGTACCTCATTTTACAGAGTCTTGCCATCTAAAAGTAATAATATGAATGTAATATAATAAAGGGGATACTAGGTGGTGTCTGTATATGGTAGAGATACTGTATATACTGTAATGACCTGGCTAGATCATAAAGGGGATAGTAGTTGGTGTCTGTATATGGTAGAGATACTGTATATACTGTAATGGCCTGGCTAGATCATAAAGGTGATACTAGTTGGTGTCTGTATATGGTAGAGATACTGTATATACTGTAATGACCTGGCTAGATCATAAAGGGGATACTAGTTGGTGTCTGTATATGGTAGAGATACTGTATATACTGTAATGACCTGGCTAGATCATAAAGGGGATACTAGTTGGTGTCTGTATATGGTATAGATACTGTATATACTGTAATGGCCTGGCTAGATTATAAAGGGGATACTAGTTGGTGTCTGTATATGGTAGAGATACTGTATATACTGTAATGACCTGGCTAGATCATAAAGGGGATACTAGTTGGTGTCTGGCAGATGGTAGAGATACTGTATATACTGTAATGACCTGGCTAGAACATAAAGGGGACACTAGTTGGTGTCTGTATATGGTAGAGATACTGTATATACTGTAATGACCTGGCTAGATCATAAAGGGGATACTAGTTGGTGTCTGTATATGGTAGAGATACTGTATATACTGTATTGGCCTGGCTAGATCATAAAGGGGATACTAGTTGGTGTCTGTATATGGTAGAGATACTGTATATACTGTAATGACCTGGCTAGATCATAAAGGGGATACTAGTTGGTGTCTGTATATGGTAGAGATACTGTATATACTGTAATGACCTGGCTAGATCATAAAGGGGATACTAGTTGGTGTCTGTATATGGTAGAGATACTGTATATACTGTAATGACCTGGCTAGATCATAAAGGGGATACTCGTTGGTGTCTGGCAGATGGTAGAGATACTGTATATACTGTAATGACCTAGCTAGATCATAAAGGGGATACTAGTTGGTGTCTGTATATGGTAGAGATACTGTATATACTGTAATGGCCTGGCTAGATCATACAGGGGATACTAGTTGGTGTCTGTATATGGTAGAGATACTGTATATACTGTAATGGCCTGGCTAGATCATAAAGGGATACTAGTTGGTGTCTGTATATGGTAGAGATACTGTATATACTGTAATGACCTGGCTAGATCATAAAGGGGATACTAGTTGGTGTCTGTATATGGTAGAGATACTGTATATACTGTAATGACCTGGCTAGATCATAAAGGGGATACTAGTTGGTGTCTGTATATGGTAGAGATACTGTATATACTGTAATGACCTGGCTAGATCATAAAGGGGATACTAGTTGGTGTCTGTATATGGTAGAGATACTGTATATACTGTAATGACCTGGCTAGATAATAAAGGGGATACTAGTTGGTGTCTGTATATGGTAGAGATACTGTATATACTGTAATGACCTGGCTAGATCATAAAGGGGATACTAGTTGGTGTCTGTATATGGTAGAGATACTGTATATACTGTAATGGCCTGGCTAGATCATAAAGGGGATACTAGTTGGTGTCTGTATATGGTAGAGATACTGTATATACTGTAATGACCTGGTTAGATCATAAAGGGGATACTAGTTGGTGTCTGGCAGATGGTAGAGATACTGTATATACTGTAATGACCTAGCTAGATCATAAAGGGGATACTAGTTGGTGTCTGTATATGGTAGAGATACTGTATATACTGTAATGACCTGGCTAGATTATAAAGGGGATACTAGTTGGTGTCTGTATATGGTAGAGATACTGTATATACTGTAATGACCTGGCTTGATCATAAAGGGGATACTAGTTGGTGTCTGGCAGATGGTAGAGATACTGTATATACTGTAATGACCTGGCTAGATCATAAAGGGGATACTAGTTGGTGTCTGTATATGGTAGAGATACTGTAATGACCTGGCTAGATCATAAAGGGAATACTAGTTGGTGTCTGTATATGGTAGAGATACTGTATATACTGTAATGACCTGGCTAGATGGTAGAGATACTGTATATACTGTAATGACCTGGCTAGATCATAAAGGGGATACTAGTTGGTGTCTGTATATGGTAGAGATACTGTATATACTGTAATGACCTGGCTAGATCATAAAGGGGATACTAGTTGGTGTCTGGCAGATGGTAGAGATACTGTATATACTGTAATGACCTGGCTAGATCATAAAGGGGATACTAGTTGGTGTCTGGCAGATGGTAGAGATACTGTATATACTGTAATGACCTGGCTAGATCATAAAGGGGATACTAGTTGGTGTCTGTATATGGTAGAGATACTGTATATACTGTAATGACCTGGCTAGAACATAAAGGGGATACTAGTTGGTGTCTGTATATGGTAGAGATACTGTATATACTGTAATGACCTGGCTAGATCATAAAGGGGATACTAGTTGGTGTCTGTATATGGTAGAGATACTGTATATACTGTAATGACCTGGCTAGAACATAAAGGGTATACTAGTTGCTGTCTGTATATGGTAGAGATACTGTATATACTGTAATGACCTGGCTAGATCATAAAGGGGATACTAGTTGGTGTCTGTATATGGTAGAGATACTGTATATACTGTAATGACCTGGCTAGATCATAAAGGGGATACTAGTTGCTGTCTGTATATGGTAGAGATACTGTATATACTGTAATGACCTGGCTAGATCATAAAGGGGATACTAGTTGGTGTCTGTATATGGTAGAGATACTGTATATACTGTAATGACCTGGCTAGAACATAAAGGGGATACTAGTTGGTGTCTGTATATGGTAGAGATACTGTATATACTGTAATGGCCTGGCTAGATCATAAAGGGGATACTAGTTGGTGTCTGGCAGATGGTAGAGATACTGTATATACTGTAATGACCTGGCTAGATCATAAAGGGGATACTAGTTGGTGTCTGTATATGGTAGAGATACTGTATATACTGTAATGACCTGGCTAGATGGTAGAGATACTGTATATACTGTAATGACCTGGCTAGATGGTAGAGATACTGTATATACTGTAATGACCTGGCTAGATCATAAAGGGGATACTAGTTGGTGTCTGGCAGATGGTAGAGATACTGTATATACTGTAATGACCTGGCTAGATCATAAAGGGGATACTAGTTGGTGTCTGTATATGGTAGAGATACTGTATATACTGTAATGACCTGGCTATATCATAAAGGGGATACTAGTTGGTGTCTGTATAGGGTAGAGATACTGTATATACTGTAATGACCTGGCTAGATAATAAAGGGGATACTAGTTGGTGTCTGTATATGGTAGAGATACTGTATATACTGTAATGACCTGGCTAGATCATAAAGGGGATACTAGTTGGTGTCTGTATATGGTAGAGATACTGTATATACTGTAATGACCTGGCTATATCATAAAGGGGATACTAGTTGGTGTCTGGCAGATGGTAGAGATACTGTATATACTGTAATGACCTGGCTAGATCATAAAGGGGATACTAGTTGGTGTCTGTATATGGTAGAGATACTGTATATACTGTAATGACCTGGCTAGATCATAAAGGGGATACTAGTTGGTGTCTGTATATGGTAGAGATACTGTATATACTGTAATGACCTGGCTAGGCTAGTCTTCTTTGTGTGTTCACTGTTCATAGCAGGCTAGTCTTCTTTGTGTGTTCTCTGTTCATAGCAGGCTAGTCTTCTTTGTGTGTTCACTGTCCTAGCATGCTAGTCTTCTTCGCAATCAACTTGTCTGAGGGAAATTGATGTGAAGAAGCTGTCCATGGTCACATTTCTGCATTTGCCCATGTAAGGCTCCACGTGACTCAAAACCACAGTCTCAGACAGTCTCAGACAGTCACCCGCTGGCCTGGTTTCATCTTTCCCCAGACATGGAAAGACCTTGAGCAAGTTGGTTTCTACATCTGTGGCTAACCAGAACTGAAGTCACATGCACCACGATCAGTTTCTATCTGGTTTCTATTGGCCGTTCATCCATTGACGACAGAATAGCAGATTTTAATTTGATTATGTTAATAGTTTTTGCTTAGTCGCCAGATCAATGCTGCTGCTGGAGTGGTCATGTGATTAAAACATGGACAACACAGATATTGTTGAAGAAAAATTGAACTTTGGAAATAAAGCTGCACCTCTTGAATGTTGAGAGTTATTTGATAAAGGTAAGTGTCAAGGAAACTGCAGAATCTGCTCTTTCAGATACAGTACTATATAGACATCACAATTTTTTTACCTGCAGAATCTGCTCTTTCAGATACAGTATTATATAGAAATAAAAGTATTTTACCTGCATGTGACTCTGAAGGAGGATTTGGTAAATAGATGCTCATTTTGTCACATACATCGAAAAAGGGGGACCAAAACGCAGCGTGTCGATGGGCCAGCTGATCAGGATAACTCTTATCATGTGTGAAATTAGTTTTGGTACAGTTTAGGAGTAGTGTCGATGGGCCAGCTGATCAGGATAACTCTTATCATGTGTGAAATTAGTTTTGGTATAGTTTAGGAGTAGTGTCGATGGGCCAGCTGATCAGGATAACTCTTATCATGTGTGAAATTAGTTTTGGTACAGTTTAGGAGTAGTGTCGATGGGCCAGCTGATCAGGATAACTCTTATCATGTGTGAAATTAGTTTTGGTACAGTTTAGGAGTAGTGTCGATGGGCCAGCTGATCAGGATAACTCTTATCATGTGTGAAATTAGTTTTGGTATAGTTTAGGAGTAGTGTCGATGGGCCAGCTGATCAGGATAACTCTTATCATGTGTGAAATTAGTTTTGGTATAGTTTAGGAGTAGTGTCGATGGGCCAGCTGATCAGGATAACTCTTATCATGTGTGAAATTAGTTTTGGTATAGTTTAGGAGTAGTGTCGATGGGCCAGCTGATCAGGATAACTCTTATCATGTGTGAAATTAGTTTTGGTATAGTTTAGGAGTAGTGTCGATGGGCCAGCTGATCAGGATAACTCTTATCATGTGTGAAATTAGTTTTTTTTTATAGTTTAGGAGTAGTGTCGATGGGCCAGCTGATCAGGATAACTCTTATCATGTGTGAAATTAGTTTTGGTACAGTTTAGGAGTAGTGTCGATGGGCCAGCTGATCAGGATAACTCTTATCATGTGTGAAATTAGTTTTGGTATAGTTTAGGAGTAGTGTCGATGGGCCAGCTGATCAGGATAACTCTTATCATGTGTGAAATTAGTTTTGGTATAGTTTAGGAGTAGTGTCGATGGGCCAGCTGATCAGGATAACTCTTATCATGTGTAAAATTAGTTTTGGTATAGTTTAGGAGTAGTGTCGATGGGCCAGCTGATCAGGATAACTCTTATCATGTGTGAAATTAGTTTTGGTACAGTTTAGGAGTAGTGTCGATGGACCAGCTGTGAAGGTTGACTGTTATCATTTGTTTCCCGCTCATCAACTTGGACAGAGTCCAGGACATGTTTTACATCACTCTAAAGGCCTACTGTAACTCATAGCATGTGTTCATTTCCTTACAATACATGTGATTAGTGTTCGAGTTACAGTCAATAAAACAGACCCACAACAGTAAAACATAAAAGAGAATATTATTAACCCACAAGGGGGTGTGGTCAAATGATTTGCTGCTGATAAATAGGCATAACACAAACTCATCATTACACTATTGTCTTTCTACATTAAATCAACCTCTTCATCCTTCTTATCATTCAGTTAGGCCTCATTTGGGGACGACAGGTAACCTAGTGGTTAGAGTGGAGGGGCGGCAGGTAGCCTAGTGGTTAGAGTGGAGGGGCGGCAGGAAGCCTAGTGGTTAGAGTGTAGAGGCGGCAGGTAGCCTAGTGGTTAGAGTGGAGGGACGGCAGGTAGCTTAGTGGTTAGAGTGTAGAGGCGGCAGGTAGCCTAGTGGTTAGAGTGGAGGGGTGGCAGGTAGCCTAGTGGTTAGAGTGGAGGGGTGGCAGGTAGCCTAGTGGTTAGAGTGGAGGTGCTGCAGGTAGCCTAGTGGTTAGAGTGTAGAGGCGGCAGGTAGCCTAGTGCTAGTGGTTAGAGTGGAGGGGCGGCAGGTATCCTAGTGGTTAGAGTGGGAGGCAGGTAGCCTAGTGGTTAGAGTGGAGGGGCGGCAGGTAGCCTAGTGGTTAGAGTGGAGGGGCGGCAGGAAGCCTAGTGGTTAGAGTGTAGAGGCGGCAGGTAGCCTAGTGGTTAGAGTGGAGGGACGGCAGGTAGCTTAGTGGTTAGAGTGTAGAGGCGGCAGGTAGCCTAGTGGTTAGAGTGGAGGGGTGGCAGGTAGCCTAGTGGTTAGAGTGGAGGGGTGGCAGGTAGCCTAGTGGTTAGAGTGGAGGTGCTGCAGGTAGCCTAGTGGTTAGAGTGTAGAGGCGGCAGGTAGCCTAGTGCTAGTGGTTAGAGTGGAGGGGCGGCAGGTATCCTAGTGGTTAGAGTGGGAGGCAGGTAGCCTAGTGGTTAGAGTGGAGGGGTGGCAGGTAGCCTAGTGGTTAGAGTGTAGAGGCGGCAGGTAGCCTAGTGCTAGTGGTTAGAGTGGAGGGGCGGCAGGTAGCCTAGTGGTTAGAGTGGAGGGGAGGCAGGTAGCCTAGTGGTTAGAGTGGAGGGGCGGCAGGTAGCCTAGTGGTTAGAGTGGAGGGGAGGCAGGTAGCCTAGTGGTTAGAGTGGAGGGGCGGCAGGTAGTCTAGTGGTTAGAGTGGAGGGGCGGCAGGTAGCCTAGTGGTTAGAGTGGAGGGACGGCAGGTAGCCTAGTGGTTAGAGTGGAGGGACGGCAGGTAGCCTAGTGGTTAGAGTGGAGGGGCGGCAGGTAGCCTAGTGGTTAGAGTGGAGGGGTGGCAGGTAGCCTAGTGGTTAGAGTGTTGAGCCAGTACTTGAAAGGTTGCTGGATCGAATCCCTGAGCTGAGAAGGTAAAAATCTGTCTTTCTGCCCCTGAACAAGGCAGTTAACCCACTGTTCCTAGGCCGTCATTGAAAATAAGAATTTGTTCTTAACTCATTTGCCTAGTTAAATACAGGTAAAAACTTATATTATCATATAAGGTGCACAATTATGTCCCATTTATTCAGTGAGGAAAGGGAGACTCATTAGTGGCTGGCTGGGTACCAAGGTCCAACAGCACATTGTCTTGGTGGGCAGGTAGTAGGTGGGAAAAAACTGGTCAAAAGGCTCTTTTCTCTTCTTGATTTCAAAATTTGGACAAATGAGCAGTGTAAAATACAAACATTTAGGAAAAGTCAGGGAGCAGGTCTGATTCTAGTGTTAAAAGTCAGGTCTGATTCTAGTGTTAAAAGTCAGGGAGCAGGTCTGATTCTAGTGTGAAAAGTCAGGGAGCAGGACTGATTCTAGTGTTAAAAGTCAGGGAGCAGGTCTGATTCTAGTGTTAAAAGTCAGGGAGCAGGTCTGATTCTAGTGTTAAAAGTCAGGGAGCAGGACTGATTCTAGTGTTAAAAGTCAGGGAGCAGGACTGATTCTAGTGTTAAAAGTCAGGGAGCAGGTCTGATTCTAGTGTTAAAAGTCAGGGAGCAGGACTGATTCTAGTGTTAAAAGTCAGGGAGCAGGACTGGTTCTAGTGTTAAAAGTCAGGGAGCAGGACTGATTCTAGTGTTAAAAGTCAGGGAGCAGGATTGATTCTAGTGTTAAAAGTCAGGGAGCAGAACTGATTCTAGTGTTAAAAGTCAGGGAGCAGGACTGATTCTAGTGTTAAAAGGCAGGGAGCAGGTCTGATTCTAGTGTTAAAAGTCAGGGAGCAGGTCTGATTCTAGTGTTAAAAGTCAGGGAGCAGGTCTGATTCTAGTGTTAAAAGTCAGGGAGCAGGTCTGATTCTAGTGTTAAAAGTCAGGGAGCAGGACTGATTCTAGTGTTAAAAGGCAAATCCTGCACTTTTCAACCTCATATTCATCCTCTCCAGCACCAAAACAGTATCTATATTTCTGAAAACAGCACCTTTCACATTTCTATGGTCTGTAGTTAAAAAAATGAGATGAAAACTCGTTAAAAACTGTGATTTTCAAAACCTGCAATGAGTTTCTAGCCCAGTAGAGGAAATTTTATTGCTCCCCACACCACTGAGAATCTAATTGTGTTTGAAAAATCACTGCTTTTAAAATGATTCAACTTTTGATGATGTCATCAGGTAGAACTTTTTAACTTCATATTTTTTCTATAAAACTTAGAAATGCACCATTTTCACATCTGATTTTATTTAATTTTTACGGCTCCATTGTACCTTTTAAAAGTATTTTGTTTAAATATAATTTGCCTCCACAACAACATGAATACCTGCATACTTTCACATACAAACCAGAGGAGGCTGGTGGAGGAGCAATATGAGGACAGGCTCAGTGTAAAGACTGGAATGGAATAAATGGAATTCATTTATTTATTCCATTTCAGCCATAAAAATGAACCCGTCCTCCTATAACACTTCCCACCATTCTTTCCTCTGAAATGTCTCTGTTCTGTTAAAAGAGAAGTTGAGAATACCACATATTGTTTCTGTTGTATCTAAATGTATCTACATTAAACCACATGTTTTGTTCTTAAGACTGATGGGGAAGAGTGGGGTGTAAAGGATTTTGCAACACTACTGTAGTCAGCGCAACCTTGTGACTAAGTTAACATCCTGTTTGCAATACTTGGGGGGATTTCAATGTTATCTTTCAGCCTTCCCGAAACCAAAGACAAACCCTGTACAGGATCTGAATTGTATAACCTTTTGCATGAGAACTTTCCTGCAATGTAGGGAATTTAAAACTTGTAGTGTATTTGAGATGAATATAAAAAGGATTTTGAAGTTTGTAATATAGACTACTTCCTCTGCAAGAGCATCAGAAAATATTTGATTTCCTGTGTTGTGTTGATTTGAAGGAAAGACAGACAGACTCTGGTAAGTCTAGGCTAATTATTATGTTTTTAAATATCCTTTATATAAACATTCAATAGAGAGAGTAGGCTTGAGATATGATCCTTTATATTGCTGATGACCTGATGGTCTCTGTAGGAAATGTTTAGATAATATCCTTTATATTGCTGATGACCTGATGGTCTCTGTAGGAAATGTTTAGATAATATCCTTTATATTGATGATGACCTGATGGTCTCTGTAGGAAATGTTTAGATAATATCCTTTATATTGATGATGACCTGATGGTCTCTGTAGGAAATGTTTAGATAATATCCTTTATATTGATGATGACCTGATGGTCTCTGTAGGAAATGTTTAGATAATATCCTTTATATTGATGATGACCTGATGGTCTCTGTAGGAAATGTTTAGATAATATCCTTTATATTGATGATGACCTGATGGTCTCTGTAGGAAATGTTTAGATAATATCCTTTATATTGATGATGACCTGATGGTCTCTGTAGGTAATGTTTAGATAATATCCTTTATATTGATGATGACCTGATGGTCTCTGTAGGAAATGTTTAGATAATATCCTTTATATTGATGATGACCTGATGGTCTCTGTAGGAAATGTTTAGATAATATCCTTTATATTGATGATGACCTGATGGTCTCTGTAGGAAATGTT